>NW_022302087.1:0-46677 GCF_002776525.5 Piliocolobus tephrosceles | reverse complement strand
ATATACATTTTCTCGGCACCACATAGTACTTATTCTAAAATTGACCACATAATTGGAAGTAAAACACTCCTCAGCAAATGCAAAAGAACGGAAATCATAACAAACAGTCTCTCCGAACACAGTGCAATCAAATTAGAACTCAGGATTAAGAAACTCACTCTAAAGCACAAAACTAGAGGAAAGATGAAAAATCTGCTACGGAATAACTACCAGGTAAATAACAAAATTAAGGCAGAAATAATAAGTTCTTTGAAACTAATGAGAACAAAGACACAATGTACAGGAATCTCTGGGACACAGCTAAAGCAGTGTTTAGAGGTAAATTTACAGCACTAAATACCCACAGGAGAAAGCGGGAAAGATCTAAAATCGACACACTAACATCACAATTATAAGAACTAGAGAAGCAAGAACAAACAAATTCAAAAGCTAGCAGAAGACAAGAAATAACTAAGATCAGAGCAGAACTGAAGGAGATAGAAATACGAAAAACCCTTCAAAAAATCAATGAATCCAGAAGCTGGTTTTTTGAAAAGATTAACAACATAGATAGACCACTAGCCAGACTAATAAAAAAGAAAAGACGGAAGAATCAAATAGACACAATAAAAAATGATGAAGGAAATATCACCACAGATCCCACAGAAATACAAACTACCATCAGAGAATACTATAAACACCTTTATACAAATAAACTAGAAAATCCAGAAGAAACGGATAAATTCCTGGACACATACAACCTCCCAAGACTAAACTAGGAAGAATCTGAATCCCTAAACAGATCAATAACATTCTGAAATTGAGGCAGTAATTAATAGTCTACCAACCAAAAAAAGTCCAGGACCAAACGGATTCACACCTGAATTCTACCAGAGGTACAAAGAGGAGATGATACCATTTCTTCTGAAACTATTTCAAACAACAGAAAAAGAGGGACTCCTCTCTAACTCATTTTATGAGGCCAGCATCGTCCTGATACCAAAACATGGCAGAGACACAGCAAAAAAAGAATATTTCATGCCAATATCCCTGATGAACATCAATGCGAAAATCCTCAATAAAATACTGGCAATCTGAATCCAGTAGCACATTAAAAACCTTATCCACCACGATCAAGTCAGCTTCATCCCTGGGATAGAAGGCTGGTTCAACATATGCAAATCAATATACATAATCCATCACATAAACAGAACAAATGACAAAAAACCACATGATTATCTCAATACATGCCGAAAAGGTCTTGGATAAAATTCAACACCCTTCATTCTAAAAACACTCAATAAACTAGGTAATGATGGAAAGTACCTCAAAGTAATAAGAGCTGTTTATGACAAACCTATAGCCAATATCATACTGAATTGGCAAAAGCTGGAAGCATTCCCTTTGAAAACTGGCACAAGACAAGGATGCCTTCTCCCATCACTCCTATTCAACATAGTATTAGAATTTCTGGCCAGGGCATTCAGGCACAGGAAAGAAATAGAGGGTATTCAAATAGGAAGAGAGGACGTCAACTTATCTCTGTTTGCAAATGATATGATTGTATATTTAGAAAACCCAATCATCTTAGCCCAAAAACTCCTTAACCTAGTAAGAAACTTCAGCAAAGTCTCAGGATACAAAATCAATGTGCAAAAATCACAAGCATTCTTATACAGCAATAATAGAGAGCCAAATCATGAGTAAACTACCATTAACAATTTCTACAAAGAGAATAAAATAGCTAGGAATACATCTTACAAGGGATGTGAAGGACATCTTCAAGGAGAAATACAAACCACTGCTCAAGGAAATAAGAGAGGACACAAACAAATGGAAAAACATTCCATGCTCATGGATAGGCAGAATCAATATCATTTAAATGGCCGTACTCTCCAAAGTAATTTATAGATTCAATGCTATCCCCATCAGGCTACCATTGACTTTCTTCACAGAATTTTAAAAATTACTTTAAATTTCATATGGAACCAAAAAAGAGCACATACAGGCAAGACAATCCTAAGCAAAAAGAACAAAGCTGAAGGCATCACCTTACCTGCCTTCAAACTATACTACAAGGCTATAGTAACCAAAACAGCATGGTACCAGTATCAAAACAGATACATAGACCAGTGGAACTGAACAGAGGCCTCAGAAGTAACACCACACATCTACACCTACAATCATCTGATCTTTGACATACGTGACAAAAACAAGCAACGGGGAAAGGATTCCCAAATGGTGTTGGGAAAACTGGCTAGCTATATGCAGAAAACTGAAACTGAACCCCCTCCTTATACCTTATACAAAAATTAACTCAAAATTGATTGAAGACTTAAACATAAGACCATAAGACCTAAATCTATAAAAACCCTCGAAGAAAAGCTAGGCAATACCATTCAGGAAATAGGCATGGGCAATGGCTTCATGACTGAAATACCAAAAGCAATGGCAACAAAAGCCAAAATTGACAAATGGGATCTAATTAAACTAAAGAGCTTCTGCACAGCAAAAGAAACTATCATGAGAGTGAACCAGCAACCCACAGAATGGGAGAAATTTTTGCAATCTATCCATCTGACAAAGGTCTAATATCCAGAACCTACAAGGAGCTTAAGCAAATTTACAAGAAAAAAACAACCCCATCAAAAAGTGGGCAAAGGATATGAACAGACACTTCTTTAAAAAAGACATTTATGCAGCTAACAAACATATGAAAATAAGCTCAATATCACTGGTCATTCAAGAAATACAAGTCAAAACCACAATGAGATACTATCTCACCCTGTTAGAATGGCGATCCTTAAAAAGTCAGGAAACAACAGATGCTGGAGAGGATGTGGAGAAATAGGAATGTTTTTACACTCCTGATGAGAGTGTAAATTAGTTCAACCACTGTGGAAGACAGTGTGGCGATTCCTCAAGGATCTAGAACCAAAAATACCATTCGACCCAGCAATACTATTACTGGGTATATTCCCAAAGGATTATAAATTATTTTTCTATAAAGACACCTGCACACATATGCTTACTGCAGCACTATTAACAATAGCAAAGACTTGGAACCAACCCAAATGCCCATCAATGATAGACTGGATAAAGAAAATGTAGCATATATATACCATGGAATACTATGCAGCCATAAAAAAGAATGAGTTTATGTCCTGGGCAGGGACATGGATGATGCTGGAAACTATCATTCCCAGCAAACCTACACAGGAACAGAAAACCAAATACACATATTCTCACTCACAAGTGGGAGTTGAACAATGAGAACACATGGACCCTGGGAGGGAACATCACACACTAGGGTTGTCAGGGGGTGAGGGGCAAGGGGAGGGATAGCATTAGGAGAAATACCTAATGTAGATGATGAGTTGATGGGTGCAGCAAACCACCATGGCACATGTATACCTATGTAACAAACCTGCACGTTCTGCACATGTATCTCAGAACTTAAAGTATAATTTAAAAAAAAAAAAGACTTAAAAAAAAAAAGAAAAGAAAAAGAACGGCCAGGAACTGGAAAGAAAGCTGGCGGGAGCCCTCCATCCCAAATGCTCTCTTCTTTCTGCTCCTCTATGCTTATTTGCTTCCCTCTTCTCTTTTCCTATGTGTAAACAATTTTCCTCATTTTTCTGCGCATAAAAGATGGTGTCCTTCATTTCTGAATCTACATTATTTTCTAAAACTACCTTTTATAGCCAAATCCCTAAACTTTCTTTTTCTCACAAATTACAGAGTGTTTCACTGGACAATTCCTGAAGTCGTATGAGCAGAAATCTATAACCACTTCATTACTTTACAGTGGTAAGACTGATTTGTAGCTTTTTCTGTGAATGTGTCAACCTTCACTTCAAAGACTTTAGGCTTGTATTGAATGAGATATATATGAGCTTTATGAAGTTTTTCTAATACAAAATACACAAACAATTTCATATTGTAAAAATAAATATTATCAATAATAGTTTATGCTTCTACTCAAATGCACTTATGGAAAGGAATGATAATTTATCCAAAAAGCTATTTAGAATTTTCCCAGTGATATCTCATTTAAATAATGTGGTAAGATGTTTCCTAAAATATCTTTTGTTTGTAATTTTCAGTGCAGTACCTTATATAACCTCCATTCATCCTGCTTTTAATTTGTATTTATTGAAGGTGTGACTGTTAGTTTAGCACCACAAATTTTTTCTTACTTTATTTTAATTCCAAATAAGAAATTTACAACTTCATATCATAACTAGCAGTTTTACTTTGTAAACATTATAGAGTGGGAGAAGCCCTAAAACATGAATCCTTATTTTACTAAAATTAAATTTCTAAATCACATTTTAAATCCCAGATTGGTTCCCTAATGTCAGTCAGCTTTACAGGAGTGTTAGAGTCACATGTCCATTTTTTTCCACTTCACAGACATTGATGGAGAGTGATCTCTGATAGCATGAAATGGACAAGTTCTCTAAGATATGGAAGGTGGGCGCAGGAAGGAAAGAATAGCGTATCTTCTAAAAGGGTGCTATGTTGCTCTAATAGTGAGCAAAGGTTTGAGTTGTGGGAATATGCTGTCCACTCTATATGTTCCAAAGTTCAGTGTCAAATTTATTTATAATATTTATATATGATATTTTTAGTAATATTACATTTGAATTTTTATCAGACTATTTTATCCATGGAAATTTGTATTTATATTATTTAGAAAAGATAACACTTAAAAGGGGATGCATTGCTTTATAAGTCAGAAACATCTCTGCAAACTCAGAAGCCCGAGAATGCTACTTAACATAAAATACCTATGCCATGAGGAAAGGTGAAAATAACAAAAGTCACTCGGGGGCTGTAAAGGAAGATGACACATTATTGATTGCACATAAACTTGTTGGCAATATGTGCAAGGAGATGCTGCCAGTATCCTCTAGACAAGAGAAATTGTGGTGTTTTGCTGGAAAGAGACAGTCTGAGAGAAGTCAAGGTATTAGGTATATTCATGAAGATAATATGTGAAAAAATGAGCAATAGAAACCAGTTTCTAACATAAAACTTAAAATAGCAACGTACAAAGAGACAAATGCAATTAGGCCAAATAAAATAAAAACCTGTTGAGAGAATAATTTCTTTTTTATTGTCATGACCTGGAAGTGAATTTTTTACTCTTTTGTTTCTCATCTTTATTTCAGTTGTAGCTTCCGTAACTTTCAACCTGAATATTTAATTAAACCAAAAGATACTTGAGGTGTGAGGAATTTATTTACAAATAGGAATCTATCTATTGTGAATCATATCTTAATAGCTTGGCATTGCACATCTAATCATACAAACTTTTTTTCAGGCAACGGAGATATGAAAAAGTACAGACTAGATGAAGGACTCTCTTTTTTTTTTTTTTTGAGACAAAGTCTTGCTCTTATCCCCCAGGCTGGAGTGCAATGGCGCAATCTCGGCTCACTGCAACCTCTGCCTCCCAGGTTCAAGCGATTCTCCTGCCTCAATCCCCCGAGTAGCTGGGATTACAGGAGCCCACCACCACACCTGGCTAATTTTTGTATTTTTAGTAGAGATGGGGTTTTACCATGTTGGCCAGGCTGGTCTAGAACTCCCGACCTCAGGTGATCCACCTGCCTCGGCCCCCCAAAGTACTGGGATTATAGGCATGAGCCACTGCGCCCGGCCAGGACTCTTTCAAAGTAAGGAAGATTCAGTGTGCTATTAAAGAGTTCCAGAAATTGGTGCAGTGTCAATAAACTGTTAACCTGACAATCAATGAATATGATCAAAACTAGAAGATTTTTATTACAGTTTAATATTATCTTTACTTCTCTTAATTAGTTTGATTGTTATTAAGAGAAAAAAGTCATGGGTCAATAACTTTAAATATATAGCTGTTCTTCTATGGCTAGAACTTTACATTTTGCACAGGTCTCCAATCTTGAGAACATGTGTTGTAGGCTAGCCCCAGGTAATATTTGGAAAGACACAGTAGAGAGCTCAGTGCATTTAAAAACCATGTCTGAACAATGTATTCTAAACTTTTTCCTTAGGTGATCAATAATATCTTTCAATAAAGGAATAGAACATAAAGTCAAAAAAAAAATTATTTGTCGGGTAACAACTTGCCTGATTCAAACTAGTGGTTTATTGTGCTCAAAACACAATTCTCAGACCAGCAGCACAAGGACCACTTAGAAACTTCTGGGCAATACAAATTTTTAGTCTCCATGACAAACCTACTGAATCAAAATTTGTGAAAGCAGGGCCCAGCAATTTTAACAAGACTTCCAGATGACTCAAATGCATTACAGTTTAAGAACCACAGCTTTAAACCATTCTAATCTAATGACCCTTATTGGAAAAAGGGGAAAATCTAGGCCACTGATAAAAATGAATTCCTTATCAAAACACCTGAAAACATATTCTTACGCCTTGATGGATTAATCATTCAGCCTGGAATAAAGATTAACCAAAATAATTGCAATTCAGCAGCCTTTAAGCATTACATTATTTCAGATAAAAGAGGGCAAGTTTCTATTTTTCAGGTGAAAAATATTGCAATAGTATTACAGTAATTTTTCTTTGGCTATTGAAGATTCTAATTATGGCATTCTCCATAATCACAGCACTACAGAAATGATACTGTGGCAATGACAGAGAATGCTTGTTTAATGAGGTTGTTTAATTCAAGAACTTGAATTGAAATTTCAGAGAACGTTTTCCCCTGGCCTAAAGGTTTTTATACTGTTACTCTGTTTCAAAAGATCATTCTATACTCATATTTCATTTTTCTCCCCTTCCTAGTTTTCCCAGGCATGAAACCTCTGAGGACTTCAAAAATGTTACAAATGCTATTTAACATAATGGAACAGGTTACTATCTATTTTATAGTTGAATTTCTTTGTTTCTTTTCCCTACATGTTTCTCCATGCTTCTCAGACCTTCCTTGTTGGTCCACAGAGCTCTCAGAGGCTAGTAATATTGTCCAGAGATTAATAAAGCTAATTATAGATTAGAAAACTGATTAGACTTACTGAGGATATTAACAACACTTTTATACAACTTTCAAAGTAAGTGTTTGGACAATTGTTTAGGCCTAATCAAACTTCTTGCACACAAATGACCCATTTACAAATAGGCTCATTGTAAATTACACTGTTCTGAAGCAGGATTTTAAGTGCACTGTCAACTTATAAAGAAAATAAATTACAACTTTGATTAGAAAGGAGAAAGACATTTGAAGACAAAGGCAGGAAAACACATTCCCTCTTACTTAAATCCATATGAGCTATGTACAAAGTAAACTTGTCTGTGATATTTTGATATAACAAGAAATATATATATTTGGTGTCTGTCTCTGTTTTCTGGCACACAGCTGTTAAACTCCTTGGAGTCTTGGAATAATGAGATGACTGATAGCTGTAGGGTCCTGAATGCCTCCAGAGGGAGGCTGGTTGCAAGGGGAACCAATCATTAGAAGGTTGAACTTTTCAACCACAGAATATAGCATCCTGCCTCTGGGTAGGGGAGAAGAGCTGCAGGTTGAATGGATCAGCAATAATTAATGATTCAATCAATCACGACTACATAACAAAGCCCCTAAAACCCAAAAGGACAGGGTTTGGAGAGCTTCTGGGTTGGTGAATACTTGGAAGTACTGAGATCCCCACACCTTTTACCATACCTTGCCCTATACATCTCTTCCATCTGGCTATTCCAGAGTTGTATCCTTTAATAATAAACAGGTAAAAACAAGTAAAGTGTTTTCCCGAGCTCTGTCAGCCACTTGAATAAATGATTGAATCGGAAAACGGGGTTGTGGGAAACTCATTTATAGACAAGGCAGACGGAAGTTGTGGGTAACCTGTGATGTAAAAGGCATCTTAAGTGTGGGGCAGCCTTAAGGGACTCGCCCTTAACCAGTGGGGTCTGGGCTAACTGGTCAGTATCAGAATTGAATTGAATTGTGAGACACAGAGTTAGTATCAGAGCATTGATTGGTGTAGGAGAAACCCCCACACATTTGGTAACCAGGGCAAACTATTAAGTATTGTAATAGAGTATAGGAGAAGGAAAAACACAGCAGAGAGCTCAGTGCATTTTCTCTGTTCACTATTCATTTACAAAATGTTTTCCTTTTTAAGCTCATAAACAGACTAAGAGATTTTCTTTTTTAAGACCTCTTCCTCTTTAGTATATATTCTTAGTTATTTTTCTTTTCTTTTCTTTTTTTTTTTTTTAGATGGAGTCTCACTCTGTCACCCAGGCTGGAGTGCAGTGGTGAGATCTCGGCTCACCACAGCCTCTGCCACCCAGGTTCCAGCAATTCTCCTGCTTCAGCCTCCCAAGTAGCTGGGACTACAGGTGCATGCTGCCATCCCAGCCAATTTTTATATTTTTAGTAAAGACAGGGTTTCACCATGTCGGCCAGTATGGTCTTGATCTCCTGAACTCGTGATCAGCCCGCCTTGGCCTCCCAAAGTGCTGGGATTACAGGCATGAGCCACCACACCCAGCTAGTTATTTTTCTTTAACTTTGAAAGAAAAAATATATAAAATGTAACTTTCGAGAAAAATCTTAGATATTGTTGAATCAAAAATAATAGCTAAAAATTGTCCTCTGTATGAGTTGTATGATGCATACAATGTGGTTATCACATATCCTAAAATATTATTATTATAACTACCCAGACTGATAGCCATACTTGCCCTAAAAGGTAGCCAAATATTTGAAGATATTCATTTAGTACCATATATACATATGCTAAATATATATAGTGTATATATACCATATATATATGAAATATAGGTTTAAATCACATTTCTCATTCACATTTCTCAATCAACGTCATTGTTGGCTATAATAGCTTGCAGCAATAGTGGGTGCTATGGTTTGGATGTTTGTCCCCTCCGAACCTCACGTAGAAATTTGATTCCCAGTGTTGGAGGTGGGGTCTAATGGGAGGTGTTTGGGTCATGACGGCCAGCCCTCGCTCCACTGATGGAGAGTGAATTCTCACTCCATTAGTTCCCATGAGTGCTGGTGGTTCAAAAGAGCTTGGCACCTCCCCCCTTTCTTTTTCCTCCACTCTTGCCATGTGATTTCTGCACATGCCAGTCTTCCTTCACCTTCTGCCATGAGAAGCAGCCTGAGGCCCTCACTAGATACAGATGTCCAATCATTAACTTTTTAGCTATCAGAATCATGAATTAAATAAATCTTTTTTTAAAAAAATAAATTACCCAGTCTCTGGTAATCTTTTACAGCAACACAGAATGAACTAAGACATTAGGATACAATGATGTTATTATAATATTTAACCAAAGATCCAGAAATACCAAATTTTGTCCCAGTAGCCACCCTTCACATAGGAAGGGTGAAACACCCATTCCTTCAGTCAACAAATATATAAATAAGCACCTACTATTTGCCAAGTTCTAGAGTTACAGTAATGAGCAAAACAAATCACATTGCTACTTTCACAGAATTGACATTCTAATTGGACTGACAGATCATAAACAAATATATCAAGGAAACATTTAATGTATCAGATGGCAAAAAGTAGTGTGACAAAAAAAGTCAATTAAGGGGCTAGAAAGTAAGTGGGATATAGTGGACAGGGAAAGGTAGTTTTTTTTTTTTTAGAGATGGAATCTCGCTCTGTAGCCCAGGCTGGAGTACAGTGGCACAATCTCAGCTCACTGCAACCTCCACCTCCTGGGTTTAAGCAATTCTCCTGCCTCAGCCTCCTGAGTAGCTGTAACTACAGAAGCATGCTGCCACGTCCAGCTAATTTTTTTTTTTTTTGTATTTCAGTATAGACAGGGTTTCACCATGTTGCCCAGGCTGGTCTGGAACTCCTGTGCTCAGGCAATCCACCTGCCTTGGCCTCCGAAAGTGCTAGGATTACAGGCATGAGTCACCGCACCCGGCCAGGGAAAGGTAGTTTTCTTAATGTAAGGTGGTTAGTTTAGGAAAGCCCTCTCTGAGAAGGTGATACCTGCATAGAGCAGAAAATAAAGAGGGCTTTATGAACACAGGGGTTGGGGGTGAAGGGTGAGTCACATCTACTTTATCAGATGTATAAAGTAGTCTACCGACAGCATCATTTAAAATAAGTATGTTCTAAGATATATTTCATCCCTGTGTGTATAGTATGCATAGTGCATGCTGCAAATGATATTTTAAATCACTACAAATATGGTGAAGGAGAGATAAGAGTGAGGGGGAGGTAAAGAAGAGGTGTTAGGAAACCAGGAGCCAGATTACTAAGGGCTGTGCAAAACAAGATAAATCTTTTGTATTTCATTCTAAGACAGAAACCATCAAAGTAGTTAAAGCAGAACTATAACGAGGTTTTTAAATGATCATTCTGGCTGCTGTATTAGTTGCAAAGCTGGAAACAAAGACATCAGTTAGGAAACTATTATAATAACCCAAGCAAGAAGTGGTGATGGAGACTTGGATTAAGGTGACAGAGGTAGATGGGGTGAAAACTGGTCAGATTGTGGATAGATTTAAAGGTAGATTCAAGTGGGCTTACTTATGGGTTAGATGTAGGGAGTGAAGGAAATGAAGGAATAAAAGATGACTCAGGATTTGAAACTTAAGCACTGAAAGTATGACAGCTTAACAGAGAATATACTTATGACAAGAGTAAGAAAAGTTTTTTAATTAGTAGCAGAAATTTTGACTTCTTGGAGGACTCTATCAACTCACTTGATTAAGAACTTAGTAGGAGAAGGAAATAATTGGCAGGAGAGAACAATGCCCGAAAGAATAAGAGTCCTTCCTATCATAGCAGCTTATCAGAGCAAGGTATCAGCAGAACATTTGTGGGAAACAGAGACAGCTGTTTAGGGCACCTTCATGTAGCCTAGTAGACAACAAATCCCTCAGCATCAGACACCCTCAGCTACAGGTCAGAATTAGAGATAAAGAAAATGGAAAGTATCATATAATAATAGCTGATAAAACTTTGAATAGTAATAAAATCTTCCCAGGGGAACCTTTAGAAATAACTGTGGCCAAGTTTGCAGAAGGCTGGAGCTGGAGATTTTGCACTAAGTATGTAAAAGAGCCATACAAACAGATGTTAAAGTTAATTTAGTATTTATTTCACTGAAATAGGGTGTGGCTCATCTAGAATTTCTTATATGTTTCTTTGGTGTTAGAGATTTTATAAAGGAAAAATTGAAAATTGCCTCCAATATTGCCATTTTTTTTTTTTTTTTTTTGGCTAGTGGAATGTTTTGGAATTATTATTCTGTATTATGATATAGAAAATACAAGTTCTAAAGTGACACAAAATGGCATTTAAAATGTCTAAAACCTTTCTTTCCAAATGGTTTTATCAGTAAAATATACACACACCATCAATATATATTTCAACACTGCTGAAAATCAAATTGACTTCTATGAGATTTCCCTTATTTTAGTATTTCTTTTGCAAGCTATTTGTGATCTTTTAGAATCAGACGTATAGTCTACCAACAGCATCATTTGAAATAAGTATGTTCCAAGATACATTTCATCCCTATGTGTACAGTATGCATAGTGCATGCTGCAAATGGTATTTTAAATCACTACAAATATGGTGAAGGAGAGATAAGATGCTTTTCATATCATATCTAGATTCCTAGATATGATAAATGCCTCTTCTCTGAATAGAACATATCAACTGTCAGTAAGAGCTGATGATTATTTGTATAATAGAAAAGGTGCATTTTGGCTTTTGTGATGCACACAGCTATTTTTCTCAATTATTCTTGCCATTTCAGCCATCATCCCAAGAACTACCTCAGAGATAAGAACCAATGGTCATTTTCTTCAAGGAACAAAATGAGAATTATTTTGTTTCATGGTGTGATTTTTCTTTCATAGTTCTGAAAGCCTTGTTGGTGTGGTTATTTCTTAAAATCTTCACACCAAAGATGAAGTAAAAAAGAGAGAAAAGGGGGGAGGCCATCAATATAGTGCTACTTTCATGTTGTAAAGGAGCACCAAAGAGAAGTTAAAATCCAAATACTCAGGAGCAGTTTTGAGATCATAACTGGTGAAGTACCAAAGGAAAGACTGTTGCCACTTTCATTCACTTTGATAAGAGAAACGGAATCCCATGAGTTAGGATGGGAGTACAGATGACTTATTACAAAGCATTGCTCTTTAGAGCAACCTTAGGACAATTAGGAACCACAGTATTCTAAATACCTCTGCTTATATGTTTATCCTGGATGATATGCCGGTGAGCTTGTCATTGTGAAAAGGAATAGAAAGAACTATTTTTACAAAATCTATAATTAACCCAAAGGACTTTCCACAAATTTGTAGCTTAGCAAGGATTCTAAATGGATTTACAAGGTAGGCAAGAATATAGCTATTGCATTTTCGTGATAACTCTTAAAGTTTGAAATTGACATGAAATAATAATATTTCTTCTCTTTCTTTCCAAGTACTAGTACTACTTCCTAGATGTGGGGAGAATTTCAGCGAGATAAAAGTAGCAGATTCCTCGAGCGAAACTTGGAATATAATTACCATTATAGTAGGGAGCTTTTTGGTCTTGTTCATCACTGTATCTATAGTACATAGCACAGTGTCTGGTACATATTAGGAGCTCAACAAATATACTTAATACATGATTGAGCCTATTTGGGAAAACCATACTTGTTTCCACAGTTGCTAATGTAAGATATATGACTAGAGTCCCTAATGTATGGGAATGAGCCAAAAGGAAAGATCATCCAGAAGTGTTGGAGTAACTTTATTCAGGATCAATTAAAGAACTTCCTGTGATCTCATTTGAAAAGTAAAATTAATTACAGGAATGGGTGTTTACAGTTTAAATCTTTGACTCTCTAGTGTACACTGTTTGTGTCCCATCCATACTCCCTTGAACTATAACCATTGTGGTCCACTCTAGTCTCCAACTACCAGCATCTTCATCTCTTTGCTAAAGGGCTCATCTAGCTGGCAGAACCAGAGCTAACTTCATGGTGTGTGACCAGTGCAGCCACCTAGGGCCCTGTACTCAAAAGTGGGTACCACATGCTTGAGGTTTAATTCTCTGCATTTGCTGTATTGAAATTCTTACTGTTTATCTTTGAATCTTCGTTCTGTAAGAGAAGTTCAATGGGACAATAGAACTGCACAAGGGGCTTGGAGCCACCACTTCTGCACACTCCCTGCTCCTGCTGCTTCCCTGCCTATTCCCTACCCAGACCCAGTGAATTCTGCTACCCTCCTACCATAGAGGGCGACTGGACACAAGTTGTGATGAGAGTCTGGGTTAGGCACATGTGTTCAGCATGCCCTATGTGCCCAATTTCAGGACAAAATGGGGCAGGGACCAGCCAACTATGAGGATCTGCACTTTCCCTGCATGTATCTACATGCCAGAGGGAGTGCAACATTAAAGAGTAAACACACACTGTGTGAGTGTGTGTGTTTTTGTGTGTGTGTGTGAGAGAGAGAGGAGAGACAGAGAGAGAGAGAGGAAAAAATAGCAAAAGCCTTTTTCCACAAGGGATCTCACATTCTCATTTTGATTTTGCTCTGAGCCACAAAAATCCTGTAGTTGACCCTGGGTGGAAGCCTCTCTGCCGATACACATGGCAGACCAGCAGTGCCAGAGAATCAATTCCCGCCCCCCTCACCCTACCTTTAGCTAATAACTGGTTGTTGGAGTTAGTGGGAGAATTTTTGAGGCACATGTTCTACATTGGCTCCAGTGCTCTCCGGCAGGATGCAACTCCTTCTATCCTCAGTGGTAACCTGCATGATGATGCACTCTTTATTGGCTGCCTTCCCTTCTCTCTCTCTCTTCCTCACTTCTCTACTGGTGTTTCCTGAGATCAGTCTCAAGTGAACCACTTGGAATTGAATCCTTATCTCAGGGTCTGTTTCTGGAGAAACTCAATATAAGATAGATTCATAAGCCAAAATTTGAGAGAGACATTTCTAATAGCCTTGACTACTTGAAAAATAAATTTCTCCAGTAGAGTGGGTCCTTTCCTCTTCAGTCTTCTCTCTAATTCAAAGGCTTAGAGTTTTTATTTTTGTTTACATTTTAGTATCTAGAACACAAAATCAAATTTCATTTTTTCCATTTAGTTTACCCCCTGCTCTGAATGAACAGGGTTTGAGTCTCCCAAGGTTCCTCCCCACTCTATAATTCAATGAATATTCTGGTCTCTCTCTTCAAGAAATGAAAAAGTTGTCCTATACCTATTACCACAAAGCACAATAATTTTCTATGGATTTCTGAATTCTGTATGGAGGTGTTTATTTTTGTTAAATATGACCCTAAAATTACAAACAACCTACACAAAGTATTTCTGAACCTTTGTTCTTGAAAACAAATACAGTATGTTCAATTGATTCTGTAAATGTGACTTCAACATTTCTTTCCAGATTTGGGTAAGAAGTTGGAAATGATATAAAGGTATAGGGGGTGTGGGTTTTTTTAGATGAAAATATGTTTTATACTTAATGTTTTTAAGTTTTAAATCTTTATTTTAGAATTTTTAATACTAAGGAACTTGATTTTTTTAAAAAATTAAATATCCTCAAGCACTGCTTCTTACTCCTGATGTGAAAGGGAAAGATTAGAGGATGTTGACAGGGTCTTAGTTAGACATCCCATTTGGGGAGTTGCCTTGGAAGAAAAAATAATAATAGGATGCTAAAACTTAAAATATTAATTGCTACTTGCTACTTCTTCTCTCCAATGATTCATGGGCTTTTGGATAAAAGTAACTGCAATCACTAATAAAAAGAGCCCCTTTCTTGCCATGTTTCAGACCTAATAAATGCAGGATGAATAAAATCAAACTAGGGCTGCTAAGAAATATTCTAGATCATCTCCTAACATAAGTACTTGATGTAAACATCAACCACTCTAGGTACAAACCTAACTACTAGGCCTTTTGACTGATCTATCTGTTCTGCCTATCTACCTGGTTCTTCCATTCTTACCTTCCTTTCTACCTATCCCACTGCACTGTACCAATTCCTTGTCCTGATGAAAAGTTCACACATTCATATATTCACTCTTTGAACAATGATTAGTTGATAACCTATTATGGGATATGGTGATCTACAATTCAAGTAAAAATGTGGTCTGCAGAATGGCAGCACCAACGTCACCTGAAAGTTTGTTAGAAGTACAAATTTCTAGTACCCACCTCATACCCACTGAATTCAGAATCTCTGAAGGTGGGACCCAGGAATTTTTGTAACTACCTGCCCATGGAATTCCTATGTAACCAAAGTCTGAGAAACATGTCTGGATCTAGATTGGGGTCCAAGAATTTGCATTTCTAATAAGCTTTCAGGTAATGTTGATGCTACTAGTCCAGAAACCCCACTTTGAGAACCACTAATCTAGAAGTTTAAGTTCTTTTCCCTGTTCCTCAACAACAGCCTATATCTAAATCTCCCCAAATTATTTTTTATCCTCATTCTCTACTTTTCCAAACTAAACCCAAGTTTGTCAGAAAGTTTGAGGCCCAACTTGTGAACTCAAAGCCTTTCAAATTTGGTAGCAATACACAACAACTGCCACTGTACCCTGTTAGAATTATCTCCCTCATTATCTTCACTTTTGCTTCACATGCCTTATCAGAAAACCTCACAGCATGTTGAATTGGGTACAACTTTGAGTTAGATTGTATAGGCCTACATTAAAAATTTGCATTACCTGCATAATTTTGAACAAGTCACTTAAAATTTCTGAAGTTCATTTCCTTATCTGCACAATGAAAATGACATGGATTGGAAGAGATTATGTACAGTCATCCATATGGAGGATTGTTAGTTCCAGAGTAATCCCCATATAACCAAATCCATGCATACTCCCTACAACCCATGTACATGAAAAGTCAGTCCTCCATATACTTGGGTTGCATCTGAGAATACTGTATTTTCAGTCTGCATTTGGTTGGAGAAAAAGAACACATACAAGCACGTCCACACAGCTCAAACCCATATTGTTCAAAAGTCAGCTCTATTTGAAATAAGCTATCAACAAGGTCTGACTTACAGTAGTTGCTCAACAAATATGATTTAAATTTTTGTATCACAACCTTTTTCTCTTTCTTTAATATCATGTGATACCAGGTAATGATATGAGGGTGCTTTTTTCTTACTTTTAAAGTTTAATTTAACTTTACCCTGTATATTTTATTCTTCCTTCATTTTGGTGACCTCTAAGAAGTATAAAATAAAATTCCTTTGATTTAAAAAATATCTAAAAGTTTTAAAAACTGCAACAGACTGTAATAGAATGTCACAGTGGTTGTTCTAATGTTCAGTTTTCTATATTTTCTTGTCATTTGATGCCAAATAAAAGTCATAGCTAAATGTACCTTAAAATTTCTCATTAGAAAAAATAGCTTCAACATTGATTAAGTCATTTATCCAAGTACCTGAAATTCCTTTATAGGCATTACTAATTAAGTTTTAAGACACCTTCATCAGTAAAGTAAGAATTAGAACACCTAGACTAAAACCACATAGGCTAGTTTAAGAAATAGGGGCTTATACTATATCAATCAAAGTAAACTGAACAGATTACGGCACAGCCAGTCTGTATATTCTCATTTTGGTAACTGAAAAGAGGTCTGAAAACTTTTGAACTCTGAGAATCATTTGAAAAGAATTTTTAAAATCATGTTTATATAAAAGCAATGCATATATATGCTTATAAAAATCAAATAGTACTGAAAAAGTTATAATAAATATATCAACCATTGTTTTCTCCATATCTCTCTAACACCAGATTCTATTCCCTAGAGATAATCTATTTTTAATACAAGCTTCTGCATTTATAAATAATATGTTTATATTGCTATTTTGTGTGTGTGTGTGTGTGACAGTGTCTTGCTCTGTTACTCAGACTGGAATGCAGCAGCACCATCACAGCTCCCTACAGCCTCAACCTCCCAGGCTCAAGCAATTCTCACACCTCAGCCTCCCAAGTAACTGAGAACACAGCCATGCCACCAAGCCTGGCTAATTTTTTGATTTTTTGCAGAGACCAAGTCCCACTATGTTGTCTAGGCCGATCTCCAAAGCCTAGGCTCAAACCTTCCTCCCACCACATCATCCGAAGTGCTGGGATTACAGGCGTGAGCCATCACATGCAGCCTATATTGCTATTCTTGATTTACCAGTGTTAGACACTATTTATGTTTTTCTCTAATATGTGATGATTTAGCTCTTACAACACAACCACAATCTCTCCCCAATTCCTTCCAATATAGTAACATAATTTTTAGTTAAGTAACGTAACAGTGTTTATATTTTATAAACAGCACTGCAGTCAAGTAATTGGACCCTCACCCAAGCAATTTTACTATAGTTATTTCTTACATAGCTTTTTCAGTTTGTTTCTGGAATTCCTAATTATTTCACTTTATTCTTATATATTATTCCTTAAAGTCATTCTTACTTTTTTTCCTGTAGTCTCATCATATCAGGTATTTATAAAATGAGTTCCGTCTCTCCCCACCCCTATCCACAGAAAGTTTCTGTCTCAACTTCCAGCTTCATCTGGGGCTGCTGCTCTCCAGACCTGCTGCATAGGTATCCTGGGTCTACCCTTGACTACTCTTCTGGGCTGCAGCAGCAATTTCATGTCTTCCTATTTCCTGATTTACTACCTGTATTGCTGGAGGCAAATGTTCTGAGTCTTTGCTGACTGAAAATGTTTTTCTTCTCTCCACCTTCACACTTGATACTTTGTATAAGTATATAGTTCTAGGTAGAATATCATTTTCCATGAGAATTTTAAAGACAATAGATCACTAACAATAAATACACTAGAAAGTAATGGATTAAACATGCCATGGTCTAGTTTGGCACCCCCATATGAAAACATTGTAAGAATTCTTAGAGAATGCTTTGACACACTATAAGCTTAAGGGAAAGAAAAAAAAATAACTCTTGGAGAATTAAAAAAAGGTATAGATCCCATGATTTCAAGATTTTGGTTTAAAGTAGAACTGACTACATAATCTTCAGAGCCCAATGCAAAATGATGATGTGGAGCCCCTTGTTAATAAGTTATGAGGAATTTCAAAATATTGACAGTAGAGTATTAAACCAAACACAGGGCTTTTTTATTTTTTTTATTTTTTTTTTATTTTTGGAGATGGATGGAGTCTGGCACTGTTACCCAGGCTGGAGTGCAGGGGTGTGATCCTAGCTCACTGCATCCTGAGCCTTCTAGGTTCAAGCGATTCTCCTGTCTCAGCCTCCGGAGTAGCTGGAATTACAGGCACCCGCCACCACGCCCAACTAATTTTTGTATTTTTAGTAGAGACGGAGTTTCACCATGTTGATCAGGCTGGTCTCGAACTCCTGACTTCATGATTCACCTGCCTCCACCTCCCAAAGTGCTGGGATTACAGGCGTGAGCCACCGTGCCCAGCCCACAAGGGCCTTTTAAGTTCAGGGCCCTACTCAACTGCACAGGTCATATGCCTGTGAAGCTGGCCTTGCTTTAAGATGTGCATCTATAGACCATCTCTTTAATCTTCAATCCCTCAATTCATTTCACTGAGCCTTATAGTTCCAATTCTAAAGCTGGAAGTTCCAATTCTATAGTTCTAATTCTATAGTTCCAATTCTAAAGCAAGGGCAGATAATGGTATCTTCCCTTCCAACCATGGATTGTGTTGACTTATATATAATATATACTTACCACTATTGTTATAATATATACAGTTACCACTATTGTTAAAATAATATATGTGTTAGCAGTATGTAAATCATAAGAGTGTAAAAAAAGTTATTATATGTAGAATACTTTCCTGTATCATTGATAGAAAGTGTTAGGTTGATGTGTGCTTCATTGTACCCTCTTTTACAGATGGATAACTGCTGTACAGACATTTCACAGCTTCAAATACTTCAAATATATATTTTAGAGCTATCCCAACACTAGTTTTGTAGAACTGAAGCTGTAACACATTATTGAAATCACATCATAATCTGAAACCCAAAACTAATCAACTTTTTTTTTTTTTTGAGACGGAGTCTCACTCTGTCATCCAGGCTGGAGTGCAGTGGCCGGATCTCAGCTCACTGCAAGCTCTGCCTCCTGGGTTTACGCTATTCTCCTGCCTCAGCCTCCCAAATACAGGCGCCCACCACCTTGCCTGGCTAGTTTTTTGTATTTTTTTAGTAGAGACAGGGTTTCACCGTGTTAGCCAGGATGGTCTCAATCTCCTGACCTCGTGATCCGCCCATCTTGGTCTCCCAAAATGCTGGGATTACAGACTTCAGCCACCGCGCCCAGCTCCAAAACTAATAAACTTTTTATGGATACCAATGAATACCAAATACCAATGGCATTTTAGTCAGCACTTAAATCTGCCTTAAGTTGTGAAATACCAGTGAAAACACAGTGATTTACTAAACAGGTTGAGTATCCCTTATCCAAAATGCTTCACACAAGAAGCATTTGGATTTCAGATTTTTTTCAGATTCTGAAATATTTGCGTTATTCAACTAAGCACCCCAAATCTGAAAATCCAAAATCCAAAATCCAAAATGCTCCAGTGAGCATTTCTTTTGAGTGTCATGTTGAGTGTTTCAAAAGCTTCAGATTTTAAAGCACTTCAGATTTCAGATTTTTGGATTTTTGATTCGCAATCTGCCTTGTGCCTTGTGTTTCACCTGGTGGTGCTATCAAAATGACAGGCCTTTACCCAATTTCAAGCTCTATATTCATTCGTAAGTTTGTGCAGATGCTCCGTTTCAGTGTTTGAATCCTGGATTAGTTACTAACTAGCTGTGTGGCATCAAATAAATTACAAAATCCTTAAAATTCCATAGGGTTCTTGTGAGGACTAACTAATGTATGTGTAATTTCAGACACATAATAGGTACTCAGCAAACAGTTGCCACTATTGTTATTATGTTATTAGAACCATAGGAATAGTAATATTATTTTTTAAATAACCAAGCATATCAATTTTTATACAAGAAAATTATTTCAAAAGAACCCAATTCAAACATTCTAATATATAGTTTCATGGACAGAAATTAGGACTCAGCTTCTTAATAGATCAGCACTGTGCTTTAGACCAGATATTGAAACTATGGCCCACTGCTTGCTTTTATACAGCTTTTGAGATAAAACGGGTTTTTTGAGATAAAACGGGTTTTTACACTTTTAAATCACTGAAAAAAAAATTTGTGAGAAAAGTTTATGAAATTTAAATTTTAGTGTCCATAAATTGTTTCATCATAACTCAGCCATATTCACGTATTTATGTATTGTCTATGGCTGCTGTTGAGACACAACAACATTTAAATTGTTACAACACAGATCTTATGGCCTGCAAAGCTAAAACGTTTAGTATCCAGATCTTAACAGAAAAAGTTTACTGAACCCCAACCCCCACTAGTCCAGTCTTGACTTCTTGCTACACTGCCACAATCCAGTGAGACCATTCTAGCACGCTCACATTGTTGCCTCTCTGTCTGGAAACAGATCTCATGTAGCACTTCACATTCCACCATCAAACCATCCTGACTCCCCAACTCCTGATTCCTCATCCATCTCCTGATATCTACATTTGCCCTGATGGCTCTGACCTCACTTCTTAACCACAACTCACACTTATTTCTAATAATACATCAGCTCCTGCTAATCAGATCGAAGAGACCATTGGATCCCATTCAGATATAAAACCCTGCTCCAGCAAGTTAATCCAGTGGGAATTTCCAAGTGTTTTCTGGATGAACTTTCGGAAAATTTGGTACATTTCACTCACCCACTATGTATATTAAACAACTGCTATATACCTAAGACTCTAGTATGTAAGAGGGAGGTGTATAGGAGGTAGTGAGAAGGGTGGTTTTGGGAAGAAGAAAGGGACAAAAAAAAGGTAGTGAGATAAAACAATCAAGAAAATGAATCAGTTTAGTGATAGGTTGTGAGTTACAGACAAGATGATAGAAATTCAAAAATAAAAGATGGATGGGTGGAATGGAAATAATTTTTTTAAAAAAAAGACTCCACTGGGAAGATTAGACCTAAGCTAGTAGAAGATAGTGTGACTTTGCAGAATAGATACTAGGGGAAAGCAGAAAAAATAAATAGGTAGGTGAAATGAGTTCTATATTTGAATGACCTTCCTACAATATATGTCACAAATTGTGAAGCTGCCTCACTTCCCCAGTCTCCCACTTCCTGTAGCAATAAACAGCAAAAAGCCACACCCACTGAGTAGGCTAAAAGTTGGCAACTCTCTCTGGCTGGACCTGTGAGGGAAGGCACACCTTCCTCCAGTGATGTAAGCAGACCCGTATTTGGGCACAAAATAAGGTAAAGAAGGATGACTTTCAGTCTCCATTGCATCCCCAAAACTGAACACTCTTGCACAGCACAACCTGACCAATAATACATTGCAGATCTGCAAATAAGTGGATCCCTAACTGTAGCTTGTGTTTGGACATATTTTGTTGACATCTTCTACTGCATTAAAACCACTTGAATTAACAAATTAGTTGGCAATATGTTAAGTTGGCTAGACTTGGGTAAACAGGTACTCTCACACATTGCTGGTGGGAAAGTAAAAATTATACAATTCCTACAGAGAGGAATTTGTCAAATTCTACTGTAATTACCTATGCATTGTCCTTTGGCACAGCAATTCCAATTTTAGGCATCTGTTGTGAAGACATACCGGCAAAAATACAAAATGACTTATGTTGAAGGCTATACTTTAAAGCTTTATTTATTTACTATTTCTAGTAAACTGGAATAACCAAAACATCTATTAATAGTAGATGGGCTCAATAAACCAGAGTTGGCAAAATTTCTCTGTAAAAGGCCAGATAGTAAATATTTTAGGCTCTGTGGTCTACATGGTCTCTGTTGCAACTACTCATCTTTCTCATTGTAGCACAAAAGCAGCAATAGACAATATACAAACGAGCATGGTTGTGGTTTACTATAACTTTATTTGTGAACACTGAAATTTGCCTTTTAAATAATTTTCATTTTTAAAAAATATTATTTTAATTTTGTTTTCAGTAATTTAGAAACATAAAACTGATCCTTAGCTTGAAGTTCATAAAAAATAGGTATAAACAATGGTACCTCCCCATAATGGAACCCTGTATAGTTGCCCGTACTAATATGGATCCAGAATGTAGTAAGTGAAAAAAACAAGGGGCAGACAGTGTTTATAGTATGCTATTGTTTAAAAAATTGAAGGAAATATGAGTGTATATATATACAATGTTTTTATTTTCAAAAATATAGGATAGAGGCTAAAACAAAAACTAATTAAAGAAATTACTTATAAGAGGGATGAAACAGATCACAATAAAAAGAAATGGAAGCAAGACTTTTGTGAATGTAACTGGTAATATCATTTTCACTTTGGGATGCAGTTTTGACATAATCAACAAAAAATGAACTCACAAAGAAAAAATTGATTTAGTTGTCAACATTTAAAAACTGGGATATTTCAAAGAAATCTGAATTTTCTTTCTCTTGAACTATTGAAAGATCTGGCTGGGATTTCTGAGTCCACTTTCCCATGTGGCATTCACCTGAGGAAGCCAAGCTTCAGCAACCTCTTTTTCAGGAAGATATATTCTCTAATTGGCTACAATACCTGCTCAGTTGGCTTCACTTTACTTTGTTTGGCATGTATAAGCATTTAAGTTTGCAACTTCTGCCTTAGAAGAAACAAACTAATTAATATTTGATGCTTAATATGACAGGTAATAGGAAACTATTCAATATTTTGAACATGAATGTGCAATGATAAAAGTAGTATTTCAGGGAAATTAACCTGCCAGTTTATGTATGATAATTTGGAGTGCGAAAGAGCCTGATTCCAAAGAGTCTAATACATATTTGGTTAGGTTAACATAGGCATGGGATAAACTGACCAGGTGGTTGATGACTGCAAGATGGAGAGAAAGTTAAAGAAAAGTCACCAGGAGGGAAATTGCTATATTAGAGCTGGGAAAAACCTGAGAGATCATTTAATCTCATGCCCCCATTTTACAGGAAACTGAAGCTCAAAGTGGTAAAAGATTGTATTTGCAGTTTCACATCTGGTTAATATCAAAGTTAAGATTACCATCTACATTTTCTGGGTCTTAATCTAATCTAATTACCGCTAAATTTTATTGTTTTGAGATTGCAATAGGCAGGCAAAGACAAAACCAGTTAAAGAATTTAACACTCACAACCATATAAGGACTAATTGTGCCATGGTGCCCCCAACATGTAAAGCAGGTGCTTCTCTGCCTGGAGGCAAAGTAGTGCCACTGACAGAACTAGAGAGTTGGAAAGAGAATTTCTCCCAGAGGAAGATACAATAAATTTGAGCTTTAAACATGGTGGGTAAAGTGAAACATGTATTTGGCAATGGCAGCTGAAAATCTTTGCAAGTAGTCAATTACATAAGATATCCCTCAGTTTCTTACTGCTATAAATTAATGTCTATTTAATCTATTCAGTTTACTACATCTGTTATAACAAAAGAGAATAGTCATTATACATTTGTTACAACCACAGGTGGAATAACACAAAGAGTAAACCTTAAAGTATGGACTTTAGTTAATAATGATACTGTATCAGTATTATCTCATTAATCTAACAAATGTATCACACATACAAGATGTTTATAATAGGGAAAAACTGAGGCGGTAGGGAAAACAAATAGGAACTCTGAACTTTCTGCTCAGTTTTTCTGAAATCATAAAACTGTTCAAAAAAATAAAGTCTATTAATTAGTTTTAAATTATACTGGTGGAAAAATCCACCAGTAACCTATTGTGAGGCTACAACATCATATCACCAGTTTGCTCCTTCAATGAAGCTCCACTGGAAACACCTTCTTTAAAAGGCACAAATGACTAATGCCAACCCAGATTTACAGTGAATATTAAATTTTGCTTCTGGAAAAAAAAGTGAGAATGCTTTAAAAATCAATTTTTAGAAATCAGTGAGAAATTTTTTAAAACCTTTAATTTTAAAAAGGGAATTACCTTGAAACTGATACAGATTATTTAGCATTTTCTCCTGCTGAAATGTGACCTGCTGGTTATCAGCATTATTAGGGAGATTGATCTTTGTACCTTACAGAGGTTTTATACAACATAGATTGCAACATACACAACAGATATTCACTCATTCTATGATGAATGGCTGGAAAATACATGCACAAGCCTGCTGACATTAGTCATATTGTCACCAACCCAAATGTTTAAATGCCAAGGAATTAAATACTTATTTCTAAAGCTAAACTGATTATATGGTAGTCCACTTGGGTCATTACAGTCAGAGTAATTAAATCAACCCAGGGATGAATGACCTTCACATAATAATGTAATCACATTTTCATGATATTAAAACAAGAAGATTGACTTGTCAGTCATGTTTGCTCTCCACTGATACTTCGAAAGTAGTTCTTTTTTTCTTCTCCTCCTCCTCCTTCTTTATTACCTTTTTAAAAATCAGTTGTTGCATAACCACAGGGAAGTGGATGAAAACATATTTATACCCTGATTTTTTTATCCCACAGGTTTAGAATATTGGAGTGTTAGAACTTCTAGGATTGATTCAATTATTTAATTTCAATGGGTCTCAATTGGGAAGCTCCACCCATCCCCAACTCTTTGAAAGCCATTGCTATAATCCGAACTCTTTAAGATGAGGAAGCCAAGGCCCAAAGAGATTGGCTAATTTGGTCAAGCTCTGTAGTGACAGATCTTGGACTTGAATCCATTTCTCTTGTTCTATACAGTATCCTCCTTTTCACATCATGTTACCTTAGGTCAATTGATTCAGTTCTGCATACACTCGTGCTGTATCAACCAAAAGCAAACACATTAAAATGGGCTGATCTCTATAGCCCCTTATAAATTCTAAGATTCCTTCAGTCAACTGTGTGTGGGTATAAGGAAATAAATGTAGGGGAAGAGGTGGTAGTATTTGGCTTCAATTGTTTTTTTCCTCTTTCCCTTCACTATACAGCAAACAAGGAAATTGAATATATTTGATCCAGCTTACCTATGGAAATTAGACTGCAGCTAAAAGTGACTCCTAGAGTCATCATGTATATCACTGCAGGCACTGTAAGGCTCTCATGAGAACTCATGTTTTGCAGTTAGACTAGACTACAACTTTTCACCTTCCACCCAGCTATTCCCCCAAAGTTTTCAATTAGCAAAATATACACACTGACAAGAATGCTCAGTCTTAAAGTTCTGCTTATTTCCAGAGGACTCATTCAGTAAATAGCTGTTAGAGCCACTATATGTATTTCACATGAATATAATTTTTGATAATTCTCTTCATACAAATTAAATAGCTTCTTTACAGCTGTCTTACCCACTCAATTAGGGTGATAAGATCTCATGTTCCTTTCAGGCTTTTCAGGTCTGGGAGAAATTGTGGGAAGCCTGATAAATTACTCTATTTTGTGCCTACCTCAACTCTATAGCTTATATCCTGCATACTACAAGGGAGAATCCTTTCCAATGTACTGCCAATTTTGAAAAAAACAACAAACTTCAGGAACCAAATTGCTGCTCTGTGGCCAACAGGCAGTTCCTGGCTTCTGACTCTAGTTTCTTTCTTTCTTTTTTTTTTTTTGAGACGGAGTCTCGCTCTGCCGCCCAGGCTGGAGTGCAGTGGCCGGATCTCAGCTCACTGAAAGCTCCGCCTCCTGGGTTCAGGCCATTCTCCTGCCTCAGCCTCCCAAGTAGCTGGGACTATAGGCGCCCGCCACCTCACCCAGCTAGTTTTTTGTATTTTTAGTAGAGACGGGGTTTCACCGTGTTAGCCAGGATGGTCTCCATCTCCTGACCTCGTGATCCGCCTGTCTCGGCCTCCCAAAGTGCTGGGATTACAGGCTTGAACCACCGCGCCTGGCCACTAGACTCTAGTTTCTCTGTGTACCTCTGAATTGTGAAGATTAGTGGCATAGTAGGTCACTGTGGGCTGTCTTGCCTTGAGAAAAGGCCTTTGGATACATGTACCTTTCCGGTCATTCCCTGAGCCAAAGAATATGGCAGGAATTCTTAGAAACAAAGGTACATCTCAAACATCAAGTACAGTCATGCACAGAATAACAAAGTTTCTGTCAATAAAGGAACACAGATATGATGGTGTCCCCATAAGATTATAGTACTGTTGAAAAATTCATATCACTGAAGTCATCATAGCCATCATAATGTCATCGGTAAATACATTGCTCACATTTTTATGGGGACGCTGGTATAAGCAAAGCTACTATGCTGCCAGTAGTATAAAAGTATAACACATACAATTATATATAGCACAAAATACTTGATAATGATAATAAATTACTACTACTGGTTTATGAATTTACTATCTATACTTTTTATTGTTAATTTAGAGTGTACTCCTTATACTTATTTTTTTTTTTTATGTTAAACATAAAATAGCCTCAGGCAGGTTCTTCAGGAGATATTCCAGCAGAAGGCATTGTTATCATAAGAGATAACAGCTTCATTTATGTTACCACCCCTGAAGACCTTCCAGTAAGACAAGAAGTGGAGATGGAAGATAGTGATATTGATGATCCTGATCCTGTGTAAGCCTAGGCTAATGTGTGTATCTGTGTTATTTTTAGCAAAACAATTTAAAAAGTAAAAATAATAATAATAATAATAATAATAGAAAACAGCTCATAAATATTAAAGGAAGAAAATACTTTTGTAGAGTTGTGTAATATGTTTGTGTTTTAAGCTAAGCATTATTACAAGAGACAAAAGTGAAAAAATCTTTAAAGTATATAAAATTAAAAGGTTACAGTAAGCTCGGGTTAATTTATTATTGAAAAAAGAAAAATTTTTTATAAATGTAGTATAGGCTAAGTGTATAGTGTTTCTAAAGTCTACAGTAATATACAGCAATGTCCTAGGCCTTTACCATTCACTTACCACTCACTTACCAGTCACTCACTCAACCAGAGCAATGTCCACTCTTACAAGCTCCATTCATAGTAAGAGCTCTATACAGGTGTACCACCTTTTATCTTTTTACTGCATTTTCACTGTACCTTTTCTATGTTTATATATGTTTAGACACACAAATACTTACCATTGTGTTACAATTACCTACAGTATAGTAACTTGCTTTACAGGTTTGTAGTGTAGGAGCAATAGGCTATGCCATATAGTCTAGGTGTGTAGTAGGCTATACTGGCTACGTTTGTGTTAAGTATATTCTTTGTTTGCACAATGACAAAACCACCTGACAATGCATTTCTCAGAACATATTCCTATGGTTAAATGATGCATGACTGTATTAAATGTTTGTATTACGTAACAGGAAATCCAGTATCTTGGGGAAAAAAATGAAATTGGAGGTACAATTTTCTTGAATATCTAGAAACCATTTTTTAAACAGGATCCCCTTAATGATTCACGTATCTGAGATTGTTTATGTAATAAAACTAAGAGAGTAACTCAGAGTTACAGTTTATATAATTAGAAATCAAATTTACTGAAATATTACTAACTTCGCTTACTCCACAATGTTACACACACACACACGCACTCCAAGAGAAAAAAAATCATGAAAAGATTGCTTCAAATACATTTACTTTTTTTTACTTCAAGTTAATAACCACAACTACCAGGACAGGGTATGAGGAAGCTTCAAAAGCATCAATCAGTTTCATAGTTAGCACCATCACCTTTCTTTGGAAAACATTTTGTTTTTGTTTTTTTTTTTTTTTTTTTGAAGTAGAATGTGCCCTTGTCCTGAGCAAAGCAGACAAACAGAACTGAATAGACAGGATGGCAGCAATGTCTGCCCTTTCTTCATGGAAGGGAAGGCTAGGGGAAAATTGCCTAGCACTCGCTCCTTCACCTGCTTCCCAGTCCCAGATGCCTCTTATTGTTTTGCCTTGTGTTTTCCCTCTAAACTTTACTGTTTGCATACATAGGCAAAAAAAAGTACTCCTAATCTTGCTACAAACACTGGACAATTAAACTGGATTTTGTAGAACTGCTTGATACCACTTCCTCTGGACCAACTTTTCAGGTTTAGAACTTTTAAAGAGAGGAAAATCTCAGTATAAGAATGCCTTTTAAATTATTCTCTTTTCTTCTCTATGATTTTTTTCTACCATACTTTATGGAAGAGGAAAATACGTAAATAAATATGGAATATTTCATTAAGAGCACTATCAGTTATTTGCTTTTATTATTTGTTCATTTAACAAATATTTGTTGAGTTCATCAATGTATAATATTAGCTAAATGCCGAGTATGGATATGGTAGTCAACAAAATAGACAAGGTCATAATGAAGCTTATATTCCTGTGAATTACACATTAAATTAAATAAACATTTGCTATGTGAATAAATAATCAGGTGTAATTAATTTAGACTGTAAGGTCAAGGAAAAATTTTCTGAGGTAATGACACATATGAATATCTGAAAAAGGATCCTACTTAAAGAACTGACTAGAGACTTTAAACATCTTCCCTCTCCAGAAAGCAAAAAATTAAATTACAAATAGATAATCATACCACAAACAGAACATCTAGGAGAGAACACTGGAGTCCAACAGCTAAGTCACGAGAAATACCTGAAGCACAGAAATAAAAGGAAGCAAAAGGCCAGCTTGGCCGAAGTGGCTGGGAGCCCAGGTGGGTCTGGTATTGCAAAGAAAAATTTAGTGAGAGATTAGTTGTCCACATCCCCCCCATGTACTGCTATGATCTGAACTATGGGAGAGCTTCTCTATTCACACAAACACTGCCACTAGTGTAGGTGGTGACTTGGAGACTTCACATGAGGTCATTGCACCAGACGGGGAACTCATACTGGGTCACCCACCTCCCTGAGACCTAAGCAGCTGCAGCAGGCTGTCATTGTGAGAGCACAGCAGTGATGGGGCTGAATCCTGCCCTGGGAACCCCAGATCTCATATATCTACATACTGGGAGCTCCAAATGACATCTCCCAGTATCTGACTGGAGGGCTACAGTGCCATAGTGCTGGCTGGACCCAAAGGTGCTGCAGGGTCCCTAGTACCTGACAATTTTGAACAAAAAAGGCAGCCCCTGGGACAAAGGAAACCAAAATACACATTTTTCAGAGCTTGAGAGCTCCCTCTCTGTGGCCATGAGAAATGACCTCACCCCTAGCTGTGGCACAAACTCTGTGCTCAGTCATGCAAGTGGAGAGTGAGATCTCCTCCCACCAGAGGAGTGGCCTCTGTGCTCAGGCTCACCCATAGAGAGCAGAACCCTTTCTCCTCCTTTGCATACCACAATAGGCACAGCCACTACTGCTGCCACTGAAGGCTGAGGTGGGTGAATTAGCCTACTGTCTGTTTGAGGCTATGGGTGGTGACTGTACCCCCACTGATGGTGTGGCCTTCATGCCTGGGCTTGCACAAGGACTGGGTACTTCCCCTCTCTGCATGGTGCTGCAGCACTTCTGCTGCAAGAGCAGTGAACTTGAGACCTGTGTGTCTGAGGATGTGGATGGTGATCCTGCACCATGGCAACCGCCAACATCAGCATGTAAAGCTCAGGACCCACAGGGTCACCGTGCCACTCTACTGGTATCACCCAATCCATGCCAGTTACTCAGGGATCCAAGAACCTGCTCATTCATTTGGTCCACTGCTGCCACTACCAGCATGTGAGCAAGCCACCTGGAGGTCCAAGAATTTGCCTGCCTGCCTGATCCAAATATCCCCAGGGCCAGCATACAATACCATGATGCCTAATGCCAGGCATACTCAGCCAATCACTGTCACAACTGGGGCCCAAAGACTGGCCCACCTGGCACCCCTGTCCCTGGCAAAACTTCACTACAGCCTCCATTAATAGCCCTGACTTAAATCACTGAGGAATCACAGATACCACTGATACTGATTATAGACAAAAAAACATATAGAGACTACTCTACTACATATACCCAAAATCAAAGCCAGAGAACCTACCCAATCAATAATACTGATACACCTTCAGGAAAAAGTCCTCCCCTATGGAGTCAATCCAAAAAATTGAAAGTAGTATCTACTATTGCAGATGTGCAGATATCAAAGTAAGGACAGAGAAAACGTGAAAAATTAAGAATCTATGACAACTTCAAAAGAATATAATAATTCCCCAGTAATAGATCATGATCAAAAAGAAATTCTTGAAATCCTTGAAAAAGAATCCAAAATTATGGTACTAAGGTTCAGTGAGATACAAGAGAATTCTGAAAAACAATGCAAATAAATCAGAAAAAGCAATTAAGAATATAAATGAGAAATTTACCAAAGAGATAGATACTATAAAAAAGACCCAAACAGAAATTCTGGGACTGAAGAACTCCTTCAATAAAATACAAAAAATACTCAAAAAGTTCAACAATAGACTAGATCAAGCAGAAGAAATCATATCAGAACTTGAAGATGAGTCTTTTAAAATAACCCAGTCAGACTAAAAAAAGAAAAAAGAATAAAAAAGAATGATAACAATCATCATGATATACAGAACACCACAAAGCAGCCAAATATACAAATTATCAGAATCTCTAGGCAAAGAGAGAATGAAAGTGTTAGAAAACCTATTTAACAAAATAATAGATGAAAACTTCCCAAGTCTAGCAAGAGATTTAGACACCTATATAGAGGAGGCCCAGTGATCCACAAACAGAAAAAATGAAAGAGGTTCTTCTCCATGGCACATTATAATAAAATTGTCTAAAATCAATGACAGGCTGGGCGCGGTGGCTCAAGCCTGTAATCCCAGAACTTTGGGAGGCCGAGACAGGCGGATCATGAGGTCAGGAGATCGAGACCATCCTGGCTAACACGGTGAAACCCCGTCTCTACTAAAAATACAAAAATCTAGCAAGGCGTGGTGGTGGGCGCCTGTAGTCCCAGCTACTCGGGAGGCTGAGACAGGAGAATGGCGTAAACCCGGGAGGCGGAGCTTGCAGTGAACTGAGATCTGGCCACTGCACTCCAGCCCGGGCGACAGAGCAAGACTCTGTCTCAAAAAAATAAATAAATAAAATAAAATAAAATAAAATCAATGACAAAGGAACATTTAAAAATCACCAACAGAAAAGTATCTCATTATATAAAGGAGCCCCTATCAGATTAAGCACAGAGTTTGTAGCAGATACTTTATAGGCCAGGAGAGAATGGAAGGATATATTTAAAGTGCTGAAAGATAGAAATGGCCACCCAAGTATACTACATCCAGCAAAATTATTCTTCATAAATGAAGGAGAGATGCGGTGTATTCCAGATAAGCAAATGCTGAGTGAATTCATCACCACTAGACTGATCTTACAAGAAATGTTCATAAGAGTTATAAACCTCAAAGCAAAAGGATGACAGTTTCCATCAGGAAAGCACACAAAAATATAAAACTCACTGGTAAAGGAAACAAACAACCAAGGAAGACAGTAAACTCAAATGGTACCATCACAGAAAATCAACAAAACACTAGGAATATTGATAAGAGGAAAAAAAAGGAAATGACGAATATAAAAACAACCAGAAAACAACAGTATGACAGAAATATAACCAAAAACAACCCTCGCATATCAATAATAACTCTGAATGTTATTAAATTCTCTACTTAAAAGACACAGACTGGATGAATGGATTTTCAAAAAACAAACATCTAGTTATATGCTGCCTACAAGAAATGAACATTACCTGTAAAAACACATATAGATGAAAAGTAAAGGGATGAAGAGATATCTCATGCAAACAGAAACCAAAAGTGAGGAGGAGTAGCTATACTTATTTCAGATGAAACAGGCTTTCTGTCAAAAACAGTAAAAAACAAAAACAAACAACAAAACCATGAAAATGAAGGTCATTACATGATAAAGAGACTAGTCCAGCAAGAGGATATAACAATACTAAATATATATGCACCCAACACTGGAACACACAGATTCATAAAGCAAATATTATTAAATCTAAAAAGAGAGACAGACTGCAATACAGTAATAATGGGAAACGTCAACACCCTACCCTTAGCTTTAGACAAATCATCTAGACAGAAAATAAACAAAGAAACATTGGACATAAGCTGGACTTTAGATCAAATGGGTTTAATAGACATTTACAGAATGTTCTACCCAAAAATAGCAGAATACATATTCTTCACATCAGCCCATGGAACATTCTCTAAGACTGACCATATGTTAGGCTACAAAACAAGTCTCAACAAATGTAAAAATAATATCAAGTATCTTTTCAGACTACAATCAAATAAAACTAGAAATCAACACCAAGAGGAACTTTGGAAAGTATATAAATATATGGAAATTAAACAACTTGCTCCTGACAACTATTGAGTCAACGAATAACATGGAAATCAAAAAAAGAATCTTGAAATGAATGAAAATGGAAACATAACATATCAAAACATGTGGGACACAGCAAAAGCAGTACTAAGAAAGAAGTTTTTAGAAATAAGCCCCTAAGTTTAAAAAAACAGATTTCAAATAATCTAATGATACACTTCAAGGAACTAGAAAATTAAGAACAAACCAACCCCAAAATTAGCAAAAGAAAAGAAAGAAAAAAGATCAGAGCAGAACTAAATGAAATACTAAAAAATAATATAAAGGATTAACAAAATGAAAAGTCGATTCTTTAAAAAGATAAGCAAAATTGAAAAACCAGTGTATTAGTCTGTTCTTACACTGCTAATAAAGACATACCTGAGACTGGGTAATTTATAAAGTAAAGAGGTTTAATTGACTCACATTTCAGCATGGCTGAGGAGGTCTAAGGAAACTTATAATCATGGCAGAAGAGGAAGCAAACACAGCCTTTTTCACATGATGGCAGAAAGAAGTGTCAAGCAAAAGGGGGAAAACCCTCTTATAAAACCAGCAGATCTCATGAGAACCCACTCACTATCATGAGAACATCAGCATAGGGGTAACCACCCCTATGGTTCAATTACCTCCCACTGGGTCCCTCCCATGACACTTGGGGATTATGGGAGCTACAATTCAAGATGAGTGTGTCCCCACCCAACTATCATCTTGAATTGTAGTTCCCATAATCCCCATGTATTGTGGGAAGGACCCCGTGGGAGATAACTTAATCTTGGCCAGTTTTCCCCATACTCTTAATTAATGGCCAGTTTTCCCCATACTCTTCTCATGTTAGTGAGTCTCACAAGTTCTGTTGGTTTTATAAGGGGTTTCTCCTTTCAGTTGGCTCTCATTTTTCTCTTGCCTGCCACCATGTAAGAGGCGTCTTTTGTCTTCCACCATGAGCGTGAGGCCTCCCCAGCCTCTTTTCTTTATAAATTACCTCTTTTCTTCATAAATTACCCAGTCTTGGGCATGTCTTTATCAGCAGCATGAAAATGGACAGTAAATTGGTACCAAATAGTGGGGCACTGCTATAAAAGTACCTAAATATGTGGAAACGACTTTGGAAATGGGTAACAGGCAAAGGGTGAAATAGTTTGAAAGGCTCAGAAAAAGACAGGAAAATGTAGGAAAGTTTGGAACTTCCTAAAGATTTGTTGAATGGTTTTGACCAAAATGCTGATAATGATATGGACAATGAAACCCAGGCTGAAGTGGTCTCAGATGGAGATGAGAAATTTGATGGGAACTGGAGTAAAGGTGACTCTTGCTATGTTTTAGCAAAAGGAATGGCAGCATTTTGCCTTTGCCCAATTGAGATCTGTGGAACTTTGAACTTGAGGGAGACGACTTAGGGTATCTGGTGGAAAAAATATCTAAGTGGCAAAGTGTTCAAGAGGAAGCAGAGCATAAAAGTTTGGAAAATTTGCAGCCTGACAGTGCAACAGAAGAGAATGGGAGAAATACAAGCCTGCTGCAGAAATCTGTGTAATAAGGAGCCCAATGTTAATCACCAAGACAATAGGGAAAATGTCTCCAGGGTATGTCAGAGACCTTTCCAGCAGCCCCTCCCATCACAGGCCTGGGAGCCTAGGAAGAAAAATGGTTTTGTGGGCCAGGCCCAGGGTCCCCCTGCTGTGTGCAGCCTAGGGACTTGGTGCCCTGTATCCCAGTTGCTCCAGCTATGGCTAAAAGGGGCCAAGGTACAGCTCAGGTCGTGGGTCCAAAGGGTGCAAGACCCAAGCCTTGGCAGCTTCCACATGGTGTTGAGTCTGCGGGTGCATAGAAGTCAAGAATTGAGGCATGGGAACCTCCACCTAGATTTGAGAGGATGTATGGAAACACCTGGATGTCCAGGCAGAGGTGTGCTGTAGAGGTGGAGCCCTCATGGAGAAATGCTGTGAAGTGTGAAAGGAAATGTGGGATGCAAGCCTCCACACAGAGTCCCCACTGGGGCACTGCCTAGTGCAGCTGTGAGAAGATGGCCACCATCCTTCAGACTCCAGAGTGGAAGATCCACTGACAGCCTGCACCACGCACCTGGAAAAGCTACGGGCACTCAACACCAGCTCATGAAAGCAGCTAGGAGTGGGGTTATACCTTGCAAAGCCATAGGGGTGGAGATGCCCAAGGCTGTGGGAGCCCACTTCTTGCATCAGCATGACCTGAATGTGAGATATGGAGTCAAAGAAGATCATTTTGGAGCTTTAAGATTTGATTTCCTGCTGGATTTTGGACTCGCATGGGGCCTGTAGTCCCTTTGTTTTGGCCAGTTTCTCCCCATTCGGAATGGGTGTATTTATCCAACGCCTATACCCCTATTGTATCTAGGAAGTAACTAACTTGTGTTTTATTTTACAGGCTCATAGGTGGAAGGGACTTGCCTTTTCTCGATGCAGCTTTGGACTGTGGACTTTTTAGCTAATGCTGAAATGAGATAAGACTTTGTGGGACAGTTGGGAAGGCATGATTGGTTTCAAAATGTGAGGACATGAGATTTAGGAGGGGTCAGAGGATGAATAATATGGTTTGACTCTGTCCCCACCTGAATCTCATCTTGAATTTTAGTTCCCTTAATTCCCATGTGTTGTGGGAGGGACCTGGTGGGAGATAATTGAATCAGTTTCCCCCATACTGTTCTTGTGATAGTGAATAAGTCTCACAAGATCTGGTAGTTTTATAAGGGGTTTCCTCTTTCACTTGGCTCTCATTTTTCTCTTTCCTGCTGCTATGTAAGATGTTCCTTCCACCTTCAACCATGATTGCAAAGGCTCCCCAGCCACATGGAACTGTGAGTCCATGAAACGTTTTTCATAAATTACTCAGTCTCATGTATGTCTTTATCAGCAGTGTGAAAACAGGTTAATACACCATATCAACCACTAACTAGACTTACCAAGAAAATATCCAAATAGACAAAATCAGAAATGAAAAAAGAGACATTACAGCTGATGCCACAAGAATACATAAGATCAGACTATTATGAACAACTATATATTAAAAAACTTGAAAACCTAGAGGAAATGGGTAAACTTCTGGAAACACACAACCTACCAAGATTGAATCAGAATGAAATAGAAAGCCTGAACCAACCAACAATGAATAGCAAGATTGAATCAGTAACAAAAAACTCCCAGCAAATAAAAGCCCAGGACTGGATTGATTCACTGTGGAATTCTATCAAATGTATAAAGAAGAACTAATACCAATCCTCCTCAAGCTGTTTTTAAAAAACTGAAGAGGAGGGAATTCTCATTAATTCATCTATGAGGCCAGCATTATGCTGACACCAAAAATCAAACAAGGACACAACAATGAAAGAAGAAAGCTACAGTCTAATATCCCTGTTGAACACAGACGCCAATATCTTCACCAACGCAAGTAAACCAAATCCAACAGCTCATCAAAAAGGTAATATACCATTATCAAGTGTGATTTCAGAGATTCAAGGATGATTCAGCATATGCAAATCAAATGTGACACAACAACAGAATGAAGAACAAAAACCATATGATCATCTCAATAGATGCAGACAAGTCATTTGACAATAGTCAACACCCTTTATGATAAAAACAAAAAAACTCTCAATAAACTGGACATGAAAGGACCATACCTCAAAATTAAAAAGACCATATGTGACAATCCCACAGCTAACATCATACCGAATCGAAAAAGTTGAAAGCCTTTTCTCTAGAATTAGAAGACTAGGATGCCCATTTTCACCACTCCTATTCAACACAGTGCTGAAAGTTCTAGCTAGAGTAACAAGAGAAGAAAAAGAAATAGAAATCTAGCACAAAAATTGGAAAAGAAAAAGTCAAATTGTTCTTTGCAGACCACATAATATAGCTAGAAAAAACAAAAGGTGACTCAAAAAACTCTCAGAACTTATAAACAGGTTTACTAAGGTTGCAGGATGCTAAATCAATATACAAAAGTCAGTAGCATTTCTACATACCAATAATAATATAGCTGAAAAAGAAATCAAGATAATCTCATTCACAACAGCTACAAAAAAAAAAGAAAGAAAGAAAGAAAAAGAAATACCTAGAAATAAATTTAACCAGAGCTAAAAGATCTCTACAAGGAAAACTACAAAACAATGAGGAAAGAAACTGGAAAGACGTCTCATTCTCATGATTTGAAGAATTACTATTGTTAAAATCAGGGGTCCTCAACTTTTAGTACTGGTCCATGGCCTGTTAGGAACCAGGCCACAGAGCAGGAGGTAAGCCACAGGTGAGCGAGCATTACCGCCTGAGCTCCATCTTCTGTCAGATCAGTGGCAGCATTAGTCTCACAGGAGCATGAACCTTATTGTGAACTGCACATGCAAGGGATCTACCTTGTGTGCTCCTTATGAGAATCTAATGCCTGATGATCTGAGGTGGAATAGTTTCATCCTGAAACCATCCCCCTCCCCTGACCCCAGTCTATGGAAAAATTGTCTTCCACAAAACTGGTCCAAGGTGCCAAAAAGGTTGAGGACTGTTGGTTAAAATGTCCATATTACTCAAAGCAATCTATACATTCAATGCAATCTCTATCAAATGCCAACATTATTCTTCAAAGTAATGGAAAAAACAACTTTAAAATTGGTATGGAACCCAAAAAGAGCCTGAATAGCCAAAACGATTCCTAAGCCAAAAGAACAAAGTTGGAAGCATCACATTTCCTGACTTCAAAACATGTTACAAGTAACCAAAACAGCATGGTATTGGTATAAAAATAGACACATAGACCAATGAAACGGAATACAGAACCCAGATATAAAGCCACATATCTACAGCCAACTGATCTTTGACAAAGCTGCCAAGAATACACATTGGGGAAAGGGTACCCTCTTCAATAAATGGTGCTGGGATAACTGGATAAGCATATGTGGAAGAATGAAACTGGGTCTTTGTCTCTCTCCTTATGTAAAAATCAATCAAGATGGATTGAAGACTTAAATGTAAGACCCAAAAGTATAAAACTACTAGGAGAAAACACAGGAAAAGCTCTTCAGAACATTGATTTAGGCAAAGATTTTATGGTTCAGACCTCAAAAGCACAAGCAACAAAAACAAAAATGACAAACAGGACTACATTAAACTAAAAAGCTTCTGCTCGGCAAAAGAAATAATGAACAGAGTAAAGAAACATCTTTTTGGCCGGGCGCGGTGGCTCAAGCCTGTAATCCCAGCACTTTGGGAGGCCGAGACGGGTGGATCACGAGGTCAGGAGATCGAGACCATCCTGGCTAACACGGTGAAACCCCGTCTCTACTAAAAATACAAAAACTAGCCGGGCGAGGTGGCAGGCGCCTGTAGTCCCAGCTACTTGGGAGGCTGAGGCAGGAGAATGGTGTAAACCCAGGAGGCGGAGCTTGCAGTGAGCTGAGATCCAGCCACTGCACTCCAGTCTGGGCGACAGAGCGAGACTCCACCTTAAAAAAAAAAAAAAAAAAAGAAACATCTTTTTTTTTTGTTTGGGTTTAGAGATGGGGTCTTGCTCTGTTACCCGGGCTGGAGAGCAGTGGCACAATCATAGGTCACTGCAGCCTCAAATTCCTGGGCTCAAGTGATTCTCAAGTCTCAACCTCCCAAGTACCTGGGAGTACAGGTGTGTGTCACCACATCCAACTAGTTTATTTATTTACTTTTGTAGAGACAGGGTCTTGCTATGTTGCCCAGGCTGGTCTCAAACTCCATGCTTCAAGTGATCCTCTTACCTTGGACTCCCAATGCACTGGGATTACAGGCATAAGCCATTGTGCTTGGCCCTAACCTCCTAAATGGGAGAAAATATTTGAAAATTTCCTATCTGACACAAGACTGATATCCAGGATATACAAGGAACTCAAATATATTAATAGTTAAAATAATAATAATAATCCCATTAAAAATGGGCAAAGAACATGAATAGACACTTCTCAAAAGAAAACATCTAGATGGTCAACAGGTATATGAAGAAATGTTCAATATCACTAATCATCAGGGAAATGCAAATCAAAATCTCAATGAGATATCATCTCACCCCATTTAGAATGCTGATTATTAAAAAGACAAAATATATCAGACACTGGCACAGGATGTGGAGGAAAGGGAATTCTTACACACTGTGGGTGAAAATGTAAATTAGTACAACCACTACGGAAAAGAATATAGAGATGTTTTCAAAGAAACTAAAAATAGAACTAATATACTATCCAGTAATCCCACTACTAGGTGTCTACACAAGGGGAAAGACATCAGTATATCAAAAGGGTATCTCCACTCATGTGTTATCATAGCAGTATTCACAATAGCAAAGATATGGAATCATTCTAAGTGCTCATCAATGGACAAATGGATAAAGAAAATGTGGCATATGTATACAATGAAATATTATTCAGCCATAGAAAAAAATAAGATCATGTCATTTGCAGCAACATGTATTGAACTGAAGGTCATTACATTAAATAAGCCAGGCACTTAAAGACAAATACCGCATGCTCTTACTCATAGGTGGGGGCTAAAATATTTGATCTTGTAGACATTAGAATAGAACAATAACAGAAACTGGGAAGGGAGGCTGGGGGAAATGAAGAGATGTTAATTATGGGTACGAATATAGAGTTAGATGAGATAAATAATTTCTAATGTTTGATAACAGACTAGGGTGACTAAGCAACAATTTTATGTATATTTCAAAGTAACCAGAGGAGAGGACTTTAAATGATACTAACATGTAAAAATGATAAACACTCAAGGTGATGAATATTCCAAATACCCTGACTTCATCATTATACATGCTGTGAGTTTACAACTCAAACGTACCCCACAAATATGTAAATTATTACATATAAATAAAAGGAGGCCAAAAAGCAAAAACAATTAAAAAATTGAAAAATATTTGAGGATGATTCTATATATTCTCGACAAATTACTCTCCTAAATCTTCTGATATAATATTACCTCTGAGCAAATCTACATATCTGGAAAATGAATGTTGTAAAAAAGGATAAACATTTATTTGTTAGAAAAGAAATATTAAGCTTTTTAGGATTGAAATCAATTTCACCTAGCAAGATTGCATTTTCTAATACTATGAGAGAAGACCCCAAATAAAATACCTTATTATTTGATGCTAATGAGGCATACTAAATAAAGTGACAGGGTAAAGAAAATAACACTGGGTCAGACACATTTTCCTTTAGATGTATAAGAAAAGGTTTTAAAATCTCACTATGAATGAGAGTGGAAATCTGATTAATACTATAAACAGACTCAAATCCTTTTACATCTGTGTTGTTATTGCAATAGAGTGAACACAAAACATAAAAACATGATAAAGTAATTTTTCCAGATACTGTCTTGGTTAAACTTTAGAATTTTGTTATAAATTCATGAAATACAGTCCACCTCAAAGGAGGCCCACATTGGACCACCCCTAGTAAGATGACTAAATTAACAAGATAATGCATTTATAACTTGCTTCCTTGTTCATAAAATGCTTAAACATACATTAATATTTCACTTGATTCTCAAACCAAATTTTTGAAGTAGGTAGGCACTATTATCCATTTTCAGATTTCAAATTATGTATGTGCTCATTGAAAATTAGTGACTGGGGAAACTGAGCTTCAAAACTTGGTATTCTGACACCAAAGCCTATGGTGTTGCTGTTGTATCACCCTGACAACCCTAATCGTGAGTCAGAGGGCCCCTGACTCTGTCCCTCAGGATTCAGCAGGAACAGAAGATGAAGGTTTCACACAGTAAAGTGTCGGCTAGACAATCGTATTTTCTGTCACATAACTTCATGAAGTCCAAGGGATCAGAACCTCATCTCATCTTTGTTTTCTTCAGAGATCCAGTATAGGCTCTCATATTCAGAAGCAAAACAGTAGATCCTAAATTTTAATGTGGTTTTGAGGCCCTTTGTGACTCATGCCTGTGGAGACAAACTTGACTAAGGTGAAACCCACAGTTTCACAGATGCATTTCTGCCATGAGTATATTGCGTTAAAAAGAATGCAAAAGAAAGAGGATAGAAGTCCCTGAATAAAATATGGAGCCCACAAGAGACACACTTTAAAGTCAAAGATATAAACAGGTTAAAAGTAAGAAGAAAAAAAAGACATACCATGCAAAGAGTAAACAAAAGAGAGCTGGAGTGGCTATACTAATATCAAACAAAATAGTTTTTAAGGTACTAATTGCTACTAGAGACAAAGGTATTTCATAATTATAAAAGGGTTATTCGTCAAGAAGATTTAAGAATTATATACGGGGGCGGAGCAAGATGGCCGAATAGGAACAGCTTCAGTCTCCATCTCCCAGCGCGAGCGACAGAGAAGACCGGTGATTTCTGCATTTTCAACTGAGGTACTGGGGTCATCTAACTCGGGAGCGCCGGACAATCGGTGCTGGTCAGCTGCTGCAGCCCGACCAGCGAGAGCTGAAGCAGGGCGAGGCATCGCCTCACCTGGGAAGCGCGAGGGGGAAGGGAGTCCCTTTTCCTAGGCAGGGGAACTGAGACACACAACACCTGGAAAATCGGGTAACTCCCACCCCAATACTGCGCTGTAACACCGGCACACCGGAGATTATATCCCACACCTGGCCGGGAGGGTCCCACGCCCAAGGAGCCTCTCTCCTTGCTAACACAGCAGTCTGCGGCAATCTAACCGCAAGGCAGCAGCGAGGCTGGGGGAGGGGCGCCCGCCATCGCTGAGGCTTAAGTAGGTAAATAAAGCCCCTGGGAAGCTCGAACTGGGTGGAGCTCACAGCAGCTCAAGGAAACCTGCCTGTCTCTGTAGACTGCGCCTCTGGGGATAGGGCTCAGCTAAAGGAGCAGAAGCCTGTGAAACGCGAACGACTCTGTCTGACAGCTTTGAAGAGAGCAGTGGATCTCCCAACATGGAGGTTGAGATCTGAGAAGGGGCAGTCTGCCTGCTCAAGTGGGTCACTGACCCCTGAGTAGCCTAACTGGGAGACATCCCCCACTAGGGGCAGTCTGACACCCCACACCTCACAGGGTGGAGTACACCCCTGAGAGGAAGCTTCCAAAGCAAGAATCAGACAGGTGCACTCGCTGTTCAGCAATATTCTATCTTCTGCAACCTCTGCTGTTGATACCCAGGCAAACAGGGTCTGGAGTGGACCTCAAGCAATCTCCAACAGACCTATAGCTGAGGGTCCTGACAGTCAGAAGGAAAACTATCAAACAGGAAGGACACCTATATCAAAACCCCATCAGTACGTCACCATCATCAAAGACCAGAGACAGATAAAACCACAAAGATGGGGAAAAAGCAGGGCAGAAAAGCTGGAAATTCAAAAAATAAGAGCGCATCTCCTCCTGCAAAGGAGCACAGCCCATCGCCAGCAACAGATCAAAGCTGGTCAGAGAATGATTTTGATGAGATGAGAGAAGAAGGCTTCAGTCCATCAAACCTCTCAGAGCTAAAGGAGGAATTACGTACCCAGCGCAAAGAAACTAAAAATCTTGAAAAAAGAGTGGAAGAATTGACAGCTAGACTAATTAAGGCAGAGAAGGTCATAAACGAAATGACAGAGATGAAAACCATGACATGAGAAATACGTGACAAATGCACAAGCTTCAGTAACCGACTCGATCAACTGGAAGAAAGAGTATCAGCGATGGAGTGAATGAAATGAAGCGAGAAGAGAAACCAAAAGAAAAAAGAAGAAAAAGAAATGAACAAAGCCTGCAAGAAGTATGGGATTATGTCAAAAGACCAAATCTACGTCTGATTGGGGTGCCTGAAAGTGAGGGGGAAAATGGAACCAAATTGGAAAACACTCTACAGGATATCATCCAGGAGAACTTCCCCAACCTAGCAGGGCAGGCCAACATTCAAATTCAGGAAATACAGAGAACGCCACAAAGATACTCCTCCAGAAGAGCAACTCCAAGACACATAATTGCCAGATTCACCAAAGTTGAAATGAAGGAAAAAATCTTAAGGGCAGCCAGAGAGAAAGGTCGGGTTACCCACAAAGGGAAGCCCATCAGACTGACAGCAGATCTCTCGGCAGAAACTCTACAAGCCAGAAGAGAGTGGGGGCCAATATTCAACGTTCTTAAAGAAAAGAATTTTAAACCCAGAATTTCATATCCAGCCAAACTAAGTTTCATAAGTGAAGGAGAAATAAAATTCTTTACAGATAAGCAAATGCTTAGAGATTTTGTCACCACCAGGCCTGCCTTACAAGAGACCCTGAAGGAAGCCCTAAACATGGAAAGGAACAACCGGTACCAGCCATTGCAAAAACATGCCAAAATGTAAAGACCATCGAGCCTAGGAAGAAACTGCATCAACTAATGAGCAAAATAACCAGTTAATATCATAATGGCAGGATCAAGATCACACATAACAATATTAACCTTAAATGTAAATGGACTAAATGCTCCAATTAAAAGACACAGACTGGCAAACTGGATAAAGAGTCAAGACCCATCAGTCTGCTGTCTTCAGGAGACCCATCTCACATGCAGAGACATACATAGGCTCAAAATAAAGGGATGGAGGAAGATCTACCAAGCAAATGGAGAACAAAAAAAAGCAGGGGTTGCAATCCTAGTCTCTGATAAAACAGACTTTAAACCATCAAAGATCAAAAGAGACAAAGAAGGCCATTACATAATGGTAAAGGGATCAATCCAACAGGAAGAGTTAACTATCCTAAATATATATGCACCTAATACAGGAGCACCCAGATTCATAAAGCAAGTCCTTAGAGACTTACAAAGAGACTTAGACTCCCATACAATAATAATGGGAGACTTCAACACTCCACTGTCAACATTAGACAGATCAACGAGACAGAAAGTTAACAAGGATATCCAGGAATTGAACTCATCTCTGCACCAAGCGGACCTAATAGACATCTATAGAACTCTCCACCCCAAGTCAACAGAATATACATTCTTCTCAGCACCACATCACACTTATTCCAAAATTGACCACATAATTGGAAGTAAAGCACTCCTCAGCAAATGTAAAAGAACAGAAATTATAACAAACTGTCTCTCTGACCACAGTGCAATCAAACTAGAACTCAGGACTAAGAAACTCAATCAAAACCACTCAACTACATGGAAACTGAACAACCTGCTCCTGAATGACTACTGGGTACATTACGAAATGAAAGCAGAAATAAAGATGTTCTTTGAATCCAATGAGAACAAAGATACAACATACCAGAATCTCTGGGACACATTTAAAGCAGTGTGTAGAGGGAAATTTATAGCACTAAGTGCCCACAAGAGAAAGCAGGAAAGATCTAAAATTGACACTCTAACATCACAATTAAACGAACTAGAGAGGCAAGAGCAAACACATTCAAAAGCTAGCAGAAGGCAAGAAATAACTAAGATCAGAGCAGAACTGAAGGAGATAGAGACACAAAAAACCCTCCAAAAAATCAATGAATCCAGGAGTTGGTTTTTTGAAAAGATCAACAAAATTGACAGACCGCTAGCAAGGCTAATAAAGAAGAAAAGAGAGAGGAATCAAATAGACGCAATTAAAAATGATAAAGGGGATATCACCACCGACCCCACAGAAATACAAACTACCATCAGAGAATACTATAAACACCTCTATGCAAATCAACTAGAAAATCTAGAAGAAATGGATAATTTCCTGGACACGTACACTCTTCCAAGACTAAACCAGGAAGACGTTGAATCCCTGAATAGACCAATAGCAGCCTCTGAAATTGAGGCAACAATTAATAGCCTACCCACCAAAAAAAGCCCAGGACCAGATGGATTCACAGCTGAATTCTACCAGAGGTACAAGGAGGAGCTGGTACCATTCCTTCTGAAACTATTCCAATCAATAGAAAAAGAGGGAATCCTCCCTAACTCATTTTATGAGGCCAGCATCATCCTGATACCAAAGCCTGGCAGAGACACAACAAAAAAAGAGAATTTTAGACCAATCTCCCTGATGAACATCGATGCAAAAATCCTCAATAAAATACTGGCAAACCGGATTCAGCAGCACATCAAAAAGCTTATCCACCATGATCAAGTGGGCTTCATCCCTGGGATGCAAGGCTGGTTCAACATTCGCAAATCAATCAACGTAATCCAGCATATAAACAGAACCAAAGACAAGAACCACATGATTATCTCAATAGATGCAGAAAAGGCTTTTGACAAAATTCAACAGCCCTTCATGCTAAAAACGCTCAACAAATTCGGTATTGATGGAACGTACCTCAAAATAATAAGAGCTATTTATGACAAACCCACAGCTAATATCATACTGAATGGGCAAAAACTGGAAAAGTTCCCTTTGAAAACTGGCACAAGACAGGGATGCCCTCTCTCACCACTCCTATTCAACATAGTGTTGGAAGTTCTGGCTAGGGCAATCAGGCAAGAGAAAGAAATCAAGGGTATTCAGTTAGGAAAAGAGGAAGTCAAATTGTCCCTGTTTGCAGATGACATGATTGTGTATTTAGAAAACCCCATTGTCTCAGCCCAAAATCTTCTTAAGCTGATAAGCAACTTCAGCAAAGTCTCAGGATACAAAATTAATGTGCAAAAATCACAAGCATTCTTATACACCAGTAACAGACAAGCAGAGAGCCAAATCAGGAATGAACTTCCATTCACAATTGCTTCAAAGAGAATAAAATACCTAGGAATCCAACTTACAAGGGATGTAAAGGACCTCTTCAAGGAGAACTACAAACCACTGCTCAGTGAAATCAAAGAGGACACAAACAAATGGAAGAACATACCATGCTCATGGATAGGCAGAATCAATATTGTGAAAATGGCTATACTGCCCAAGGTTATTTATAGATTCAATGCCATCCCCATCAAGCTACCAATGAGTTTCTTCACCGAATTGGAAAAAACTGCTTTAAAGTTCATATGGAACCAAAAAAGAGCCCGTATTGCCAAGACAATCCTAAGTCAAAAGGACAAAGCCGGAGGCGTCACGCTACCTGACTTCAAACTATACTACAAGGCTACAGTAACCAAAACAGCATGGTACTGGTACCAAAACAGAGATATAGACCAATGGAACAGAACGGAGCCTTCAGAAATAATGCCACACATCTACAACCATCTGATCTTTGACAAACCTGAGAAAAACAAGAAATGGGGAAAGGATTCCCTATTTAATAAATGGTGCTGGGAAAATTGGCTAGCCATAAGTAGAAAGCTGAAACTGGATCCTTTCCTTACTCCTTATACGAAGATTAATTCAAGATGGATTAGAGACTTAAATGTTAGACCTAATACCATAAAAACCCTAGAAGAAAATCTAGGTAGTACCATTCAGGACATAGGCATGGGCAAGGACTTCATGTCTAAAACACCAAAAGCAACGGCAGCAAAAGCCAAAATTGACAAATGGGATCTCATTAAACTAAAGAGCTTCTGCACAGCAAAAGAAACTACCATCAGAGTGAACAGGCAACCTACAGAATGGGAGAACATTTTTGCAATCTACTCATCTGACAAAGGGCTAATTTCCAGAATCTACAAAGAACTCAAACAAATATACAAGAAAAAAACAAACAACCCCATCCAAAAGTGGGGAAAGGATATGAACAGACATTTCTCAAAAGAAGACATTCATACAGCCAACAGACACATGAAAAAATGCTCATCATCACTGGCCATCAGAGAAATGCAAATCAAAACCACAATGAGATACCATCTCACACCATTTAGAATGGCAACCATTAAAAAATCAGGAAACAATAGGTGTTGGAGAGGATGTGGAGAAATAGGAACACTTTTACACTGTTGGTGGGATTGTAAACTAGTTCAACCATTATGGAAAACAGTATGGCAATTCCTCAAGGATCTAGAACTAGATGTACCATATGACCCAGCCATCCCACTACTGGGTATATACCCAAAGGATTATAAATTATTCTACTACAAAGACACATGCACACATATGTTTATTGCGGCACTATTCACAATAGCAAAGACTTGGAATCAACCCAAATGTCCATCAGTGACAGACTGGATTAAGAAAATGTGGCACATATACACCATGGAATACTATGCAGCCATAAAAAAGGATGAGTTTGCATCCTTTGTAGGGACATGGATGCAGCTGGAAACCATCATTCTTAGCAAACTATCACAAGAAGAGAAAACCAAACACCGCATGTTCTCACTCATAGGTGGGAACTGAACAATGAGCTCACTTGGACTCGGGAAGGGGAACATCACACACTGGGGCCTATCATGGGGAGGGGGGAGGGGGGAGGGATTGCATTGGGGAGTTATACCTGATATAAATGATGAATTGATGGGTGCTGACGAGTTGATGGGTGCAGCACACCAACATGGCACA
>NW_022302086.1:0-1490 GCF_002776525.5 Piliocolobus tephrosceles | reverse complement strand
ATTTGCTCATAGAAATTACTGTTAGTAGTTAAGTTACTATTAAAAACCAGACTTATCCCTACCCCTGAAACGGTAGAGTGTAGCTACAGACGCCATATCAGGAATATGGTAAGATTTTCTCTACAATCTAAAGAGTAACTTTCGAAAGGAGTGGGGGGGTGAGACTGCAGATGGAGGCTTTGACTAAAAAGGCTCTGAGTTAAGACAGTTTTGGGCTTTGGAAACTGCAGGTGCTTCTGTGGGAGCTGATTGTTATGAAGCCGGGTGGTGGCAAGGCCCAGACTCAGAAGCTGAGAGAAAAGCCTGGAATGGAAAACTACTTGAGCAGGTCCCTCTGGCTGGAGGATGAAGCAGAGCGGAGTCTCCACATGGGGAAGTTGTGAAAGGTGTCCTGTGGCTCTTTCACTGGGGAGCGTGAACACAGTGCAAGGACTAGGTGGTTGATCCCCATCATCTGCAAGGGTTTCCTGAGAAATGTGGTGATCATTCCTTGATGTGCTCAGAAGCCTCCAGGCTGAAACTCATTTGCCAGGCCTGGGAGAGCCCAAGCGCATTCAATTGACAGGACTTTTTGTTGGATTCTTCTGAAAGTAATGTAGACAAGTCTAAGCAATGTGTAGATTTTTAGTGGAGCTTAAATAAAACTAGTGGTTAGGTGGATGATCAGTGGGAAAGGTGAAAAGGAGTTGGTCCTTAACTCACAGTCTACAATCTTTGATTTGTATGCAGCTGTGCAAGCCTCTCCTTATCTGAATGATACAATATATTCTTTTAGATAGAAAATGTCCTGAGTTATATTTACAAAGGCAAACTTTTGGTTCAGTTCATATTCCATGACATATTCAGCTAGATGTTCTCTTTGACGTTTTGGATAAAAAAACATGAGCTGAATTTTTTCAAAAGACAGTGGCAGACTTTGGGGTTATAATCATATTGATGACAACTGCCCTTTATTAAAATTTCAAGGTATGCCAAGCTGTGTGCCAGGTGTTTTACTCACACTACATACATTCCAGCAATTCTACAGCACAGGGATGGTTGAACCCATTTTACAGACGAAGAAGTTATAGCTCATGACAAATTCCCCAAGATCCCATGATGATCACGTGATTAGAAAGTGACTGGGCTGGGGCTTGAGTTCTGAAATCATCTACACACACACTGTCACTGCTCCTCTCGGCCTGAGCATAGCCTTCTTCCTTCTCTTCACTCTTCCTAATGTCTTTCAGGTAACATAAAGAAGAAACCTGTGACAAAGTATTTAGATGGGCCTAGAGAAGAAAGGTGACAATGAGAATCAATACCATTCAGGGATCATTTTGGCTTTCTTTACTGAAATTCTTTCATTATGAGCCCTAGGTTTCTTGAGAGCTGACTCTGTCTGGGCACCAGTACTTTCGTCCAGCCCCAGGCCTTTCCCACATTACAGCACCCTCCAGTTGGTCTCCCCTGGGTGCTCTCTTGTGCAACTCTGGAAGCTGGCCTGCTGA
>NW_022302085.1:0-1149 GCF_002776525.5 Piliocolobus tephrosceles | reverse complement strand
AGTGTTAGCAAACTTCTCAGTGAAAGCAATTGTGTAACTCTGTGAGAAGAATTCACACACTACAAAGCAGTTTCTGAGACAGCTTCTGTCTAGCTTTTATCTGAGGATATTTCATTTCTCATTGCAGGATTCAATGCTATCCAAAATATCGCTTCTGTGATTCCTCAAAGACAGTGCTACCAAACTCCTTCATGAAAGAGTGGTGAAACTCTGCGAGATGAATTCACACATCACAAAGCAGTTTGTCAGAAAGCTTCTTTCTAATTTTTATCTGAGGATATTTCCTCTGTCACCAGAGGCTTCAAAGCAATCAAAAATATCCCTTCTCAGATTCTGTAAAAACAGTGGTAGCAAACTGCTCCATGAAAGACCTAGGTAACACTTTGAGATAAATTCACACATCACAAAGCAATTTCCCAGAAAACTTCTTTCTGGTTTTTATCTGAGGATATCTCCTTTGTCTTCATGGGCTTCAAAGTAAAAAAATAAAATCCCTTCTCAGATTCCACAAAAACAATGGTAGCAAACGGATCCATGAAACAGCAGTGTAACTCTGTGTGATGAATTCTCACATCACAAAACAGTTTCTCAGAAAGCTTCTTTCTTCTTTTTATCCAAAGATATATACTTTTTAAACACAGACCTGAATGTGCTCTCATATATCTCATTGCAGATTCTGTGACAATAGTGTTAGCAAACTTCTCAATGAAAGCAATTGTGTAACTCTGTGAGATGAAATCACACACCACAAAGCAGTTTCTGAGATGGCTTCTGTCCAGTTTTTATCAGAGGATATTTCATTTCTCACTGTAGGATTCAATGCTATCCAAAATATCACTTTTGAGGTTCCTCAAAAACAGTGCTAGCAAACTCCTCCATGACAGAGTGGTATAACTCTACGAGATAAATTCACACATCACAAAGCAATTTCTCAGAAAGCTTCTTTCTAACTTTTTTTTGTCATTATGATTTTATTTGCCCTTTCACAATCATCACAGGAATGAATAATAAACAGATGTTTCATAGAAATGTTCCCATAATGTCTCTAAATTGTCAATTTGTCATATAGTTTATATCAACTTAATGCCCTAATAATTGGTCCATCTGAGGTTATTTCCTTTGTCTCCATAGGCTTCAAAGAAATGAAAA
>NW_022302084.1:0-1397 GCF_002776525.5 Piliocolobus tephrosceles | reverse complement strand
AAAAAAAAAAAAAAAAAAAAATACAGTGTTTATTATGGTATTAGCAAATTTGGGTCGTATTGATGTAAGGTATGATTATTATATTATGTTATTTTTTTTTTTTTTTTTTTGGTAGGCCATAATTAATTAGCTACTTTAAACATTTGACACGTTTTTAAAAAGTTGAATATGTTTAAAAATTTTGTGTTTCAACTTATCCCAAACCACATATTTATGTTAATAGCATCAAAAAATTTTTAATTTATAAAACATTTCACCACGTTCTAACTTGTTTATCTTACATAGTATTAAATAAAAAAATCTCTGTTTGATAGTTTAACCCCTTGTACAATTCGGTATATATAATCCATGTTTTTACAAACTTTATTTACGGAATGTACATACCCACACAAATAAAGTCCTAATAGTATAGTTGTGACAGGCCATGACGCAGTAATTAGCGTGATAATATAAATCATCATTATGAATGTTGGAATAGAGAATGCATAACCAGCAAACCTAAGCCGTTGTTTAAATGACACTTTTCCAAATGGATCTATTTCTTCTTTTATAATTTCTTCGAGTAATTTGGTTCTAAAATGTTTATCTATTTTTTCACCAAGTTTAAATATATTCAAATATTTTGCTTTGAATTTGAATCCTTTTTTTTTATGTATTGGTTGTTTGTGGTTTACTTCTAACTGGGTAAAGCGTTGTTTAAAACTTTTTTTACTGTTGGTAAGATAAAAATATGTATTGAGTAAGTATAACACAGAGTTGTGGAATTTTGCAGCATCGTCCCTGTAATTTAAACTTTTATATTTTAACGACTCACAACTTTGATGCAAAATTTGTAAATATTCGTCACTTGACATGACATGTTTAAAAAAATCATACATTCGTATTAAATCGTTGTGTTGTATATTTTTTGCTAATATATTTGTTATTTGGGGATCATTTCGGTTAGCTAACGTTTTAATTAATTCGTGCTTAATGTCAGTTATATAAATTGACACATTTTTATAATATCTCCTAATTTGAACATATGTATCTGGGTTATAATCACTAATCATATATTGTTTAAACTGTGTAGAAAAGAGATCATTGTCATCACATTTTTTTACATAAGAATGGTCATCTTGTTTGTTTGGCAAGATATCATGTTGAGCTAGTGATCTGTTATAGTTTTTGGTGAATATGTTTTGTAAGTGAGCCTAATAATAAAAAAAAAATGAATAGTAAATAAATGGTAATAATAATGAATAGCATAAGTGCCTTATTTTTATGTGCTACTATATTTTGTTTTGAACAAATGAAACAGATAGTAATATTTTTTTTTTTTTACCTTGCTGTTGTTGGTCCATTTCCATATTAAAAACAAAACAATAATAATTTTATAAATAGTGGTGAGCATTTTT
>NW_022302083.1:0-6122 GCF_002776525.5 Piliocolobus tephrosceles | reverse complement strand
ACCCCAGGTACTATGTCCCAGGGAGATGGGAGTTTTATCTATAAGCCCCTACTGAGGTTTCTTCCTTTCTTTCAGAGATGCTCTCCCCAGAGGGGAGAATGCTAACTGTCAACATTTCTGCTTTGCCTTACATATTTATATTTATGGGACGGTACAGTAATAAGTGTCCTTGAATATAGAGATGGACACACCTTCATCTCGTAAGAATCTGAGTGAAGGTGGTGGTTTTCTATTTCTCCATGTCGTGAAGCTAAACTGTTCTTAGTTCTGGATTAAATTCAACTGAAAAAATAATGATGCCCGAACCCAAGCTAAATGACATGAGACAGTAACTGCATCATTATTCTGTGAAACTTTACAAGATATTCTGGTATTGGAGATATTCTGAGAAAACTGTAGGGGAATTACCTTTACTATTGGAGACAGTATTTTTCTAGGCATTTGACAGTATCCCTACAGTAAGTGATGTCTCAGGAAAAGAATCAACATGTGATTATTTAGGTGCAAGTTCACGGTTGTCAAACAATGACTAAAGTGGCAATTTTTTTCGTGATAATTGAGAGGTGGCACTCCTGTACTGAGAGGAAGAGGGTCTCATAAAATATTTCTGGGATGAAAAATAAACTTGGAGAAAATCAGCATCATTTTTAGGTAAAAGAATTAGATTATTGGTAAACACAATATAATCTTTAAGGGGCAATAAAGCCCCTTAAGTATGTTCATTTTAATTCTCAGATAGCATTTGTTTATTGGTGATTCTTTCCTATTAGAATAAATTTTTATTTAATTTAACTGAGCAAATACCATTGAGCAATTTTGTATGTTCCTTACCATTCTAGATACTTAATATAGAATGCAGAAATATTAAACAACAGGATATGGTTTCTAAAAAGAGAGGTATAGGTGTAATAGAAGTTTAGACATTGTGCATCTACACAGGCATAATTATGAATGTGTTGATGTTTTACATGTATAAGTTATTTGGTGTAGAAAACAGTACAGAGGTTGGATTATGCAGAATTTATATGAGATAGAGTTAACCAAGAAGAAGTGGGTAAAATTAAAATAATGATATGATCATTTTGGACACTAAAGAACAAACATTGATAATGTGAGATCCATTGTTTTGTTCCCAGATATATGAAATATGTTTATTTTTGTCATTAATATGAAAACATTTTTCACTTCAGTTATGCTTAATTTTTTTTTTTTTTTCTTTCTGAATCTGCCATTGGACTTTCAGCCAACACCTTTTTGCTTTTCTTCCACATCTTCACACTCCTTCAGGATCACAAACCTAAGCCATATGACTTGATCAGCTGTCACTTGGCCTTCATTCAGGTAGTGATGATCCTCACTGTAGTGGATGTTTTGCTCCAGATATGCTTGAATCACTGCATTTTGGGAATAACTTCAAATGCAAATCTTTGATCTACATAAACAAAGTGATGAGGGGCCTGTGTATCTGTACCACCTGTACCATCTGTACCACCTGTCTCCTGAGTATACACCAGGCCAGCACAATCAGCCTCAGCAACTTCTGGTTGGCAAGCTTTAAACATAAATTTACAAATAACATTGTCAGTGTCCTCTTTTTTCTTTTCTTTTTCTTTTTTTTTTGTTCCCTCAATTTGTCTTTCAGTAGTAACATAATATTCTTCACTGTGGCTTCTTCCATTGTGACCCAGACCAATCTACTTAAGGTCAGCAAATACTGCTCACCTTCTCCCATGAAGCCCATCATGTGAGGAGTGTTTTTGATTCTGACATTATCCAGGGATGTCTTCCTTGTAGGATTACGCTGCTGTCAAGTGCATACATGGTGATCTTTTTGTCCAAGCATCAGAGGTGATCCCAGCATCTTCACAGTACCAGCCACTCCCGAAGATCCTCACCAGAGAAAAGGGTTACCCAGATCATCCTGCCACTGGTGAGTTGCTCTGTGGTCATGTACTGGGTGAACCTTATCATCTCATCCTCTTCAGCCCTGTTATGGACGTATAACCCAGTCATCCTGAGCATCCAGAACCTTGTAGGCAATGTCTATGCCACTCTTGTTCCACTGGTACAAATCAGCTCTGATAAAAGAATAGTTAATATTCTCCAGAAAATGGAATTAAAGTGCTATAAATTTTTAATGTGTTGGTGATGAAAAATATTTCTAAAAAGTAGACTCATTCTATAGTTAAATTGTTCAAGTAGCCCCAATTTTAGCTTATTGAGTTTAAACAAAATGCATGGAATTACACTTTTATTATATTTTTATGCTTCTGAAACTGAGGCATCTGAGGACTATGTAGTTTCTTCAGTTCAATGTCCACCATAGATTGACATTTCAATAGCGAGTCTTTTACACTTTTATTTTTATGTTACCTTTGTGTAAGAAAATGTTCCTCTCTTTTTGAAGTATACTCTTAAAAAATCTTCTTTAGGTAATCAAATCTCTCAATGTTTCTACTTTTGAAAATATTTTACTTACTCTGTTTATGAATGATACTTTAGCTAAATATTCAATTCTAGCTTTTAAGCCATGCTTGCTCATTTTAACCTCCCTGACTAAAAAAAAAATTATGTCAATTTGGATTTTAAATTTAATCTAGAGTTTATTTTAAAGGGTTTTAAATGAAATTAATATTTGGCTAGATACTGTTTTGGTTATACTTGATACTTTCCCACCTCTATTGGCATATTATTGACAAAAATTTTATATATTTAAGGTGCACAATATGATGTTTTGAGATATACACACGTGCATGCAGACACACAAACACACACACACATTGTAAAATTACCAAAATCAAGCTCAACAGCATGTCAATTACTTCTCATACTCACTAGGGTTTTTTTGGTGTATGGTGAGAACATTTGAGATCTACTCCATTATTATAATTTACTTATACATTATTATTAATATAGCCTCCATGCTATATGCACATATTCATATTAATTTCTCTTTTGTTATTATTGGAGAGAGTTGTCCATCTTTGTGCCCCAAGCTGGAGTGCAGTGGCATTATCATAGCTCACTGAAACCTCAACCTCCTGGGTTCAAATCATTCTCCCACCTCAGCCTCAAAAGTAGCTAGAACTACTGGGGTGCACCACCATGCCAAGCTAATTTGTAGGAACACGGTCTTGCTATGTTACCCAGGCTGGTCTTGAACTCCTGGCCTCAAGCAATCCTCCTGCCTTAGCCTCCCAAAATACAGGGATTATAGGCATGAGCCACATGCCTAGCTTTATGACATTTTCTTTATTCATTTATGTGTTGATGGATGTTTATGTTGTTTTCATATCTTGTCTATTGTGAATAATGCTTCAGGAAACATAGGAGTGAAGATATCTCTTCAATATGTGTTTTTCTGTTCTTTGGATATTTAATCAGAGGTAGGATTCCTGAATCATATGATAGTTTTATTTTTAATGTTTTGATGAATCTTCATGCTGTTTTCCTTAATGGCTTTACCAATTTACATTCCCAGTGACAGTGTACAAGGTCCCTTTTCTCTCCACCATTGATAAAATTTGTTTTGTTTTGAATTTTTAATAAACATTACCCTAACATGTGTTTGAGGTGCTATCTCATTTTGGTTTTGATTTGCATTTTCCTGATGATTATTAATGGCTTCTTTGAAAAAGGATCTATTTAGATTATTTGGCTACTTTTAAAAATAATGTGTCATTTTGATTGTTATTTTTATTTTGAGGGGGTTACATTTTATGAATTTCTTACAGATTTTGAATACTAACCCTTTATCTGATATTTGGCTTACAAGTATTTTTCTCCAGTTCTGTGGATTGCCTTTTAAATTGATTGACTGTCTTTTGCTCTGCAGTAGACACTTTTTAATTTGATGTAGTCTCACTTTTTTTCTCCCTGGGCTTTTAGTGTCAAATACAAAAAATAATTATTGCCACAAACAATGCCAAAGAATTTTCCCCAGTGTTGTCTTCCAAAAGTTTTATGGTTTCAGGTCCAATATTTAAGTCTTTAATTCCTTGTAAGTTAATTTTTGCATATTCTGTAAAAGATGGGTAAATTGTTTTTTGCGTGAGTGTATCCAGTTTTCCCATCACCATTTATTGAACAGTTTATTCTTTCTTCACTGTGTATTTGTATGTCTTTGTTGAAAATTAGTTGACTGTATTCAGATGGATATTTCTGAGCTCTCTATTCAGTTTCATTGGTCTATGTGTTTGTGTTAATGCCCATATCATGCTGTTTTGATGACTATAGCTTTGTTGTATCATTTGAAATTAAGAAGTTTGATGCCTTCAGCTTTGTTCTTGCTCAAAATTATTTGGTTATTTTGGGTCTTTTCTAATTCCACACAAACTTCAGAAATTTTTTATTTTTCTGGAAAATGATATTTTAATTTTGATAGAGATTGCTTTAATTTTTTTTATTATTTTATGTATGTACGTATGTATGTATGTATTTTGAGATGGAGTCTCACTCTGTTGCCCAGGGCCCGGGCTGGAGTGCAGTGAGGTGATCTTGGCTCACTGCAACCTCCACCTTCCTGGTTCAAACAATTCCCCTGCCTCAGTCTCCTGAGTAGCTGGGATTACAGGCACACACCACCATGTCTGGCTAACTCTTTTTGTATTTTTAGTAGAGACGGGGTTTCACCATGTTGGCCAGACTGGTCATGAATTCCTGACCTCAAGCAATCCACCCGCCTCAGCCTCCCAAAGTGCTGGGATTACAGGTGTGAGCCACCACACCCAGTGAGTTTGCTTTAAATCTTTATATCACTTTTAGTGGTGTGAATGTTTTAATATTAATTTATCCAATCCATGAACACTAAGTTCTTTTTGGTCTCTTCTATAATTGCATTTACCACTATTTTAGAGTTTTTATTGTCAAATCTTTTACCATCTTAGTTGTATTTATAAGTATTATTTTTGATGTTATGGCAAATGGCATTTCTTAATTTTTCCCATATATTTTGTTGTAAGTGTATAGAAATGCAATTTGTTGTTTTGTACATTGATATAGTATCCTGCAACATTACTGAATTAATTTATTACTTTTAAAAGTTTTTTTTCCTGTAATGATGAGCACAAGGGACTGTGTTTACACATAAATTAATATTCTGTTAACATATCACAATGCCTAAAAATGTGCTCTGTTGTATTTCTGTGGTAGCAAATTTAGTGGCATCTTTTAGTCCTAATATATTCTTTTCCTTTAAAATACTTTTGTGTGGCATTTTATAATAGTGTGTCCTTTGGTTACTTTTCAGTTGTGCTACACATTTATTTCCAGGCAGAGTTAGTCAAGCTTTCTAATGAAGTTATTTAATACCTTTATGTGCATTTAGTTGTTGTAAGCCAAAACAGTAGATTTTAATGATAGTTTTAAAGTTACCAAGCAAGATTGAAAATATGTCAATTTGTCACTGCTCAAGAATCCCTGGGTTCCTCATTTTAAACTCTTATGTATGATGTCTCTATGTATATGTGTATGTGTATGGGTGTGTGTAATGGCTTAGCATCTTACCTAACATATTGTATGCACTAACCAAGTACTAATTGATATGATTCATCAAATTATCATCTTTATACCATTCTTCAAATAGAATATTATTTTCTATTTGTTCTAATTAAAAATTATGTTTCTTATTTAAATATCAACAAAAATTAGAAGGTCTACTCAGTCTGCCCTCTTGATAAAAGCCCAAGCTAAATGGCAGTTTCACGAATTTTTAAAAATTCAATACCTTATTTACATTACAAGATAAATATAAACAGTAAGGATAAAATTATATTTTAATTACCCATCCTACAATAAAGAGACTTTGAATCATTCATTAATAGTGCTGAAGGCTTGCTCTATATTATTTCTGATTTTTCTATGTTTCTGATTTTTCTACGTTAATAGCCTAGAAATTCTTTTTTTTATTATACTTTAAGTTCTAGGGTACATGTGCACAATGTGCAGGTTTGTTACATATGTATACTTGTGCCATGTTGGTGTGTTGCACCCATCAACTCGTCAGCACCCATTAACTTGTCATTTACATCAGGTATAACTCCTAGTGCCATTCCTCCCCTCTTCCCCCTCCCCATAATAGGCCCCAGTGTGTGATGTTACCCTTCCAGAGTCCAAGTGATCTC
>NW_022302082.1:0-2629 GCF_002776525.5 Piliocolobus tephrosceles | reverse complement strand
GTAGCTATAAATGTTGTTGTGTGTAAATGTTTCCTCTAATACTAGAAGAGATTAACAAAAATGCCTGCACAATAGCTGGGATTACAGGCCCTCGCCACCAAGCCCGGCTAAATTTTTTTTGTATTTTTAGTAGAGACGGGGTTTTGCCATGTTAGCCAGGCTGGTCTCAAACTCCTGACCTCAGGTGATCAACCCGCCTCAGTCTCCCAAAGTACTGGGATTACAGGCGTGAGCCGCCGCGCCCGGCCTACCTGCCTCTCCTTTTTCCCCAACCAGGAGTCTGAGCCCCTTCCTCATCTAGGACCCCGGAGTCTAAGTCCCCGGAGCCTCAGACATAGAAGTCAGAATGCCCTAGACTCCTCCTTCTCTCAGATCCAGGAGTCTGTCCTCCAACCCCCTCCTCTCTTAGGACCTAGTAATCCAGGACCCCAGGATCTTCCTTGCCCAGGACCCAGGAGTGCGGGCCCCAATACCTCCTGCCTCAGACCCAAGAGTCCCCGCCTACCCCTTACCTTCTTCAGGTAGAAAAGCAGCAGGAACTTGACCGTGTTAAGCAGGGGCAGCAAAGGGCAGAAAAAACTCCCAACCCAGACCACCGTCTGCGCGTAGATGAGCCCCAGCACCTTGTCGGGCACCTGGAACTCCTGGGTCCCCGCCAGACGACCCGGCTCCTCAGGACAGAGGCCACAGAGGAGCCTGAAGGACCGGGCGGAGCCGGGCCCGAGTGAGGGGCGCGGCGACTTGGAGTTTCCCCGCCTCCACCGCCCTGCCCGCCAATAGGAAGCAAGTGTATTTAGGATGGGCGGGACTTTCAAGACTCCACGTGAAGGGGGTGTGTCCAGAGGACTAGACTGGACCCAGGTGTTGCGGCGGTAGGGGCGGGGCCACAGGGAAGTAACCTACTAAAACAAGGGCGGGGAGTGGGGGAGATCTGCGGACCTAGGGCAAGCAAAGGGAGCCGGCAGAGGCGGGAACAGTAAAAAGGTGCGCGTTGAAAAGAACAGCGCTATGGGGCAGGGCCTGGTCCTAGAGGGGCAGGGCCACAGCGAGGGGCGGGGCTCTCACTTTCTAGGAAACTGGATGAGCAGCTCGACTGCCAAGGCAGTCAGCGGATCAAAGAGCAGAAGTTTGTACATTTCCTGGCCCAGGACAGTCTCCCAGCACCGAAGAAGGAAGAAATAGGTCAGAAAGACCTCAGGACCCGAGCACCTGGAGGCCCACGCGTCCCAGTCTCCACATCGCAAGCCTATGAGACCCTGTCAATACTTTCTCTGGGGGTCCTCGTTTTTCAAACATTCATACCCATGGGAGAGTGTTCCAGCACCCCGAGCTCCCCTCTCCGCCCAAACCAAGAGTCTGGACCCACCCAGCTCCATCTTTCCTTCAAGGACCCAGGAGTTCCAGGCAGACCCCATGCCGTTCTCACTAGAAGTTCTTTATAATTGTAGTCACAGGTTTTGCAGTCCTTAGCCTCGGAGTCGCACCCACAAGTGATCTATTTCCAGAGAGAGAAGAGCAGGACCACCAGGGAGGCCAAGCGAAGAAACAGAAGAAACACAGTCCTGGCGGGGGGAAGGCAGAGAATGGGCCCTGATCCGGTACCCACCACGTGGCAGTCCTCTTCTCAGTGGAACGCGCTCGCATTCAACCCATCTCACAGATGAAGAAGCTGAGGCCCAGCGACAGTCAGGATCTTTCTTTCTTTCTTTTTAGACAGGGTCTCACTTGTTGTACAGACTGGAGTGCAGTGGCGCGATCTCAGCTCACTGCATCCTCTACCTCCCAGGCTCAAGCGATTCTCCTGCCTCAGCCTCCCGAGTAGCTGGGACTACAGAAGCCCCTATCGCCGGGCTAACTTTTGTATTTTTACTAGAGAGAGGGTTTCACCATGTTTGTCAGGCTGGTGTCGAACTCCTGACCTCAGCCTCCGCCTCTCAAAGTGCTGGGATTACAGGTGAGAGCCACCGCGCCTGGCCAGCGGAGTCAGGATTTGAATCCCTGGATCCGATATCAGCAGGATTTCCGTGTCTTACCTGTCAGCGCCAACATTCCTCTGACCGCCCCGACCCTCCATCATTCCCAGCCATCCCCATGAGGCTGGAACCTGAACAGGATAAAAACGATCTGGTGACTTCTAGTGTAGCCTTCCAGTGGAGCAATGAGCTTGAAAACGGGCGGCAGCACAAAGTTGACCCCAGCGATGAACATGGACGGAAGGTAATTCACCCCAAGCTTCAGCAGTGGCAACTCCTGAACAAGGGGCGTCTCCTGGGAGAGGGAGTGGACCATGAGCAGAGGCTTGGGGTCCTGGAGGAGCCAAGCTTAAGGTCCACCCCCAGACCTCCTCTTTGTTGTTTGTTTGTTTTTGTTTTGTTTGTTTTGAGACAGAGTCTGGCTCTGTCGCCCACGCTGGAGTGCAGTGGTGTGATCTTGGCTCACTGCAACCTCCGCCTCCCGGGTTCAAGTGATTCTTCTGCCTCAGCCTCCTGAGTAGCTGGGATTACAGGCGTGCACCACCACGCCCATCTAATTTTTGTATTTTTAGTAGAGACGGATTTTCGCCATGTTGGTCAGGCTGGTCTTGAACTCCTGACCTCGTGATCCCCCTACCTCAGCCTCCCAAAGTGCC
>NW_022302081.1:0-3667 GCF_002776525.5 Piliocolobus tephrosceles | reverse complement strand
GGAGAAATAGGAACACTTTTACACTGTTGGTGGGATTGTAAACTAGTTCAACCATTATGGAAAACAGTATGGTAATTCCTCAAGGATCTAGAACTAGATGTACCATATGACCCAGCCATCCCACTACTGGGTATATACCCAAAGGATTATAAATCATGCTGCTATAAAGACACATGCACACGTATGTTTATTGCGGCACTATTCACAATAGCAAAGACTTGGAATCAACCCAAATGTCCATCTGTGGCAGACTGGATTAAGAAAATGTGGCACATATACACCATGGAATACTATGCAGCCATAAAAAAGGATGAGTTTGCGTCCTTTGTAGGGACATGGATGCAGCTGGAAACCATCATTCTTAGCAAACTATCACAAGAACAGAAAACCAAACACCACATGTTCTCACTCATAGGTGGGAACTGAACAATGAGATCACTTGGACATGGGAAGGGGAACATCACACACTGGGGCCTATCATGGGGGAGGGGGGGAAGGGATTACATTGGGAGTTATACCTGATATAAATGATGAATTGATGGGTGCTGACGAGTTGATGGGTGCAGCACACCAACATGGCACAAGTATACATATGTAACAAACCTGCACGTTATGCGCATGTACCCTAGAACTTAAAGTATAATAAAAAAATAAAAAATAATAAAAAATAAAAAATAAAAAAAAGAGACAGTATCTTTTCTTCGTTTATGAAGCTTAGTTTTACTGGATAAAAAATTCTTGGCTAATAATTGTTTAATTTAAAGAGACCACAGATAATGTCCCAACCTTTTCTAGCTTGTAGGGTTTCTGCTGAGAAATCTGTTCTTAATCTCGTAGGTTTTTCTTTCCAAAGTTTTCGATTTCTCTTTCTCCTCAGCAACACCAATTATTCTTAGCTTTATTCACTTAAAATAATTCTAAACTTCTTGGAAGCTTTGTTCATTTTTTCTCATTCTTTTTTTTCTTTGTTGTTGTTGGATTGGGTTAATACAAAAACCTTGTCTTTGAGCTCTGAACTTCTTTCTTCTGCTTGCTTGATTCTATTGCTGAGACTTTCCAGAACATTTTGCTTTTCTCTAAGTGTGTCCTTCATTTTCTGAAGTTGTAATTGTTTTTCATTTATTCTATCTATTTAACTGAAGATTTCTCCCCTTATTTCTTGTATTTTTTTTTTCTATTTCCTAAATTGGACTTCACCTTTCTCTAGTGCCTCCTTGATTAGTTTAATAACTGACCTTCTGAATTATTTTTTCAGGTAAATCAGGGATTTCCTCTTGGTTTAGATCCATTGCTGGTGAGTGTGATTTTGGGGGAATGTTAAAGAACCTTGTTTTGTCATATTACCAGAATTGTTTTTCTGGTTCCATCTCACTTGGGTAAGCTATGTCCGAGGGAATGTCTAAGTGTCAAGGCTACTGTTCAGATTATTTTGTCCCATGGGGTATTCTCTTGATGTAGTACTCTCCCCTTTTTCCTTCAATGTGGCTTCCTGAGAGCCAAGCTGTAGTGATTGTTATCTCTCTTCTGGATCTAGCCACTCAGCAGGTCCATCAGGCTCCAGGCTGGTACTGAGGGTTGTCCACACAGAGTTGATGTGAATTGAACGCAGGTCTCTCAGCTGTGGATATTAATACCTGCTTTCGTGGAGGTAGCAGATGATAAATTGGACTCTGTGAGAGTCCTTACTTAGTTTTGGTTGTTTAATACACTATCTTTGTACTGGTTGGCCACTTGCCAGGAGGTGGCACTTTCAAGGGAGCATCAGCTGTGTTAATATAGGGAGAATCAGGTGGTGGGTGGGGTCCTAGGACTCCCAAGAATATATGATATTTGTTTTCAGCTACCAGGGTGGGTAGGGAGGGAAGATCCTGTGGGGCCATGGGTAGGTGTGTTTGAGCTTAGCCTCTCCTTGGGCGGAGCTTGCTGCAGCTGCAGTGGGAAATGGAGGTATGGTTCCCAGGTCAATAGAGTTATGTTCCCAGAGGATTATGGCTGCCTCTACTGTGTCACGCAGGTTGTCAGGGGTGTGGTGGAGAGGGGGAAAGCCAGCAGTTACATGCCTCACCCATCTCTCATGCAACCCAAAAAGCAAGACTCATTCCCACCATGCTCCCCACCCCCAAGAGCACCGAGTGTTCTGCCAGGCAGTGAGGGAGCAGAGCTAAGAGATTGCCCCTGGCCACTAGTCTCCCAGCTGCAAAAGCAGGCAGGGCTTTTGTGCCTTGGAGTCTGCTCACCCAATTCACACCATTTCTGAGTTTCTGGTCAGGAGACTTCAAGTTTGGTTAGAATTGTTAGAAAGTTCAGCTGGAGGTTTCCTTCTCCCTGTGGTCCTTTCCAAGTTCCCCTGGCAACCCTCCCCAAGGACCCCTTTGAGGCAAGTCTAAAATGGCTTCCCAGAAGACTTAGAGAGCCCACAGAGCTTTTCCTGCTTCTTCTACCTCTGTGTGTAGCTCAACTCTCTAAACTGACTCAGCTCCAGGTAAAGTCAGATTTCTTATTCCATGTTCTAGACCTTCAGGTTCCCCAGTGAGGGTATGTGTTCAAGGGCAGACTATCCCTTTTTCCCACTTTCACATCTTGAACGCTATCAATATTTTGGCTGTCTGCCAGGTCCTGCAGGAGCAACTTGCTTCCTTCAGAGGGTCTTCGGATTCTCTCAGCTCTCCTGGTTTATTCTTGCAGTACTTCTGGAGCAAAAGTTAATGATGTGAGTCTCCACATACTGCTCTGAGTGGGAGCTGCAATCTAGTCCTTGCCTCCTGTTCACTATTTTTTTTTCCCAAAAAAGGGTTTTTAAAATGTCTCTTTATTTCTACTAATTTAGAAAATTCAAAGCTAAAAATGTTAAGTCAAAAATAAAAAGTAGCATTGGATGAGAGGGTGTTGGGCCTAATGGTTAAGATTGAAACACTGTATCAGGTGGTTCCTTGTTGCCTTCCAGTTTTGCCGTTTATGGGCTGTATGACATGAATACAGTTTCTTGGTATCTCTGTGCTTGACTCTTCAGCTCTTTACTGCCTAAATCTTAGGGTTTTGGTAAAATTAAAGCAGTTAATACAAATAAATGTGCCGAATAAGTCCCTAGCACATAGTGAATGTACAGGAAATTTATTCACTCTTATTTGTTGATTCTTTTAGATCATGATTAATGTTAAACCTAAAAGCAAAGTGGCCACATCAGTGGTTTGTAACCCATGTGTCTTCTAGTCAGTCTGGGGGTGTAATAGTAGTTGAATGTTTTAAATACTATCCTTTTAAAAATATATATATTAATAGTATTTTCACTGACCAATCAGAGTAGTGTACATTATGGGGTACAATGAGATATTTGAATATATGTATATAGTATGAAATGATTATGTCGAGTTAAATAACAACTTGCTTACCTATCATTTTTTGTGGTGAGACACTTGAAATTTACTCTTAGTTATTCTAAAATATACATTATTGTTTACTATAGTCACCCTGCTGTGCAATAGATCTCAAAACCTGTTTATCCTGTCTATTTGAAACTTTGTAGTTTTTGATCAACCCTTCTCTGTTTCCTTCCCACCACACCCAGCCTCTGGTAAAGATTATTCCACTTTCTACTTTTTTGAGTTAAACTTTATTCTGTTTTTTTAATACAAGAGCAATTAAAAACATAAATATGTATTTGAATGAC
>NW_022302080.1:0-3928 GCF_002776525.5 Piliocolobus tephrosceles | reverse complement strand
TGTTCAATTCCCACCTGTGAGTCAGAACATGCGGTGTTTGGTTTTTTGTCCTTGCGATAGTTTGCTGAGAATGATGGTTTCCAGCTGCATCCATGTCCCTACAATGGACATGAACTTGTCCTTTTTTATGGCTGCATAGTATTCCATAGTGCATATGTGCCACATTTTCTTAATCCAGTCTGTCACTGATGGACAATTGGGTTGGATCGAAGTCTTTGCTATTGTGAATAATGCCACAATAAACATAAGTGTGCATCATCATTATATTCTTTTCAATTGTAAAGGTTATAATGTTTACATAATCTAGCTACCCAATAAGAACACAGAAAGCTCAGGTAAGCCAAGCAAGATGGGCAGCAGTGTCAATGCCCAAACATGTTCTCTTATTTTCTTTTCTCTGACCCTTAAAATAACTTCTTGAGAACATTTAAAATAAATTTTTACATTCAAGCATGAATTTTACTTATGGTTGATTCTGGGTTACCTCAGATGCTGAAAAAAAATGAAAAAATGTTTTTTAGTGGAAAGAACTCAAGTTTTTAGTCAGAATCAGCAAAGTTAAGTCCTGGATTTTATCTCCTCATCCAGCAAGTGACATTGGAAAAGATATTTAATCTCTTTGTTCCTTTACTTTCTCATGTATAAAATACAATAATTATGATACCTAACTCAAGCTTTTTCTCCAAGGCGTGATAAGATAACGGGGGTTTCTGGAACACAGAAATCAAATCAAGAAATAATAGTTTCCTGAAATTACAGTAGGCAAGTAGGGGCCAACATCTGGAAAAGGAAAGATGCAGTGAACTCTCACACCTAGTATGAGCCAGGCATGTGGTTATTTGCATTGTGTGTATGACAAAACTTTTTTCAATGTAGATAATAACCTTGTGAGTTGACTATAAATATCCTTGCTTTATGGCTAGAAAATATACGTCTCTGAAAGGTGAAATAATTTGCCCAAAATGATATTCTACTCAGGTAGTGAGGATAGGAAAGTTTTCGAATTAGCCACAAAGTCATTAATAATAATTAGATATCAAAAGTGAATAAGAATTGTAATGTAAGATTGAGGTATGCTTTCTCATCTCTGCTCTACCCTTATGTATATGGTGAGCACATACATTCACTGTGTGTTTTTATGAGAGGTAGAGACGGAGCTTGCTTTTAAAGGACAACTTGCCTGTGGGTATAAAGTTAATCAATGAAGGCATTTACTACAAAATCGCATTGCTTTTAAAGATATATCAAAAAATCAAAATAACGTGGAAATATTAATGCATTAGAGATTTTACTGGGTCCACATTCATTATCAGATGTAACTTTAAAAAAAAAAAATTATTATACTTTAAGTTCTGGGATACATGTGCAGAATATGCAGGTTTGTTACATAGGTACACATGTGCCATGGTGGTTTCCTACACCCATCAACCCATCACCTACATTAGGTATCTCTCCTAATGCTAACCCTCCCCCAGCCCCCCAAGCCCCCGACAGACCCGGGTGTGTGCTGTTCCCCTCCCAAGGTCCATGTGTTCTCATTGTTCAACTCCCACTTCTGAGTGAGAACATGTGGTGTTTGGTTTTCTGTTGTTGTGTTTATTTGCTCTGGATGATGGTTTCCAGCTTCATCCATGTCCCTACAAAGGACATTAACTCATCTTTTTTTATGGCTGTATAGTATTTCATGTTGTATATGTGCCACATTTTCTTTATCCACTCTATCATTGATGGGCATTTGGGTTGGTTTCAAGTCTTTGCTACTGTGAACAGTGCTGCAATACACATATGTGTGTGAGTTGGTATTTCATTGTGGTTTTGATGTGCATTTCTCTAATGACCGGTGATGTTGAGCTTTTTTTCATATGTTTGTTGGCCACATAAATGTCTTATTTGAAAAGTGTCTGTTCATATCCTTCGCCCACTTTTTGATGGGGTTGTTTGATTTTTTCTTGTAAATGTGTTTGAGTTCTTTGTAGGTTCTGGATATTAGCCCTTTGTCAGATGGATAGATTGCAAAAATTTTCCCCCGTTCTGCAGGTTGCCTGTTCATTCTGATGATAGCTTCTTTTGCTGTGCAGGTCTTTAGTTTAGGTCCCATTTGTCAATTTTGGCTTCTGTTGCCATTGCTTTTAGTGTTTTAGTCATGAAACCTTTACCCATGCCTATATCCTGAATGGTATTGCCTAGGTTTTCTTCTAGGATTTTTATGGTTTTAGGTCTTATGTTTATGTCTTTAATCCATCTTGAGTTACTTTTTGTATAAGATGTAAGGAAGGGGTCCAGTTTCAGTTTTCTGCATATGGCTAGCCAGTTTTCCCAACATCATTTATTAAATAGGGAATCCTTTCCCCATTGCTTGTTTTTGTCAGGCTTTTCAAAGATCAGATGGTTGTAGATGTGTGGCATTATTTCTGAGGCCTCTGTTCTGCTCCATTGATCTATATGTCTGTTTTGGTACCAGTATCATGCTGTTTTGGTTACTGTAGCATTGTAGCATAATTTAAAGGCAGGTAGCGTGATGACTCCAGCTTTGTTCTTTTTACTTAGGATTGTCATGGCTATACGGGCTCTTTTTTGCTTCCATTTGAAATTTAGAGTAGTTTTTTTCTAATTCTATGAAAAGTCAATGGTAGCTTGATGGGGGTAGCATGAGTATCTAAATTACTTTGGGCAGTATGGCCATTTTCATGATATTGATTCTTCTTATCCATGAGAATGGCATGTTTTTCCATTTGTTTGTGTCCCCTCTGGTTTCCTTGAGCAGTGGTTTGTAGTTCTCCTTGAAGAGGTCCCTCACATCCCTTGTAAGTTGTATTACTAGGTATTTTATTCTGTTTGTATCAATTGTGAATGGGAGTTCACTCATGATTTGACTCTTTGTCTATTATTAGTGTATAGGAATGTTTGTGATTTTTACACATTGATTTTTTTTATCCTGAGACTTTGCTGAAGTTGCTTCTCAGCCTAAGGAGATTTTGGACCGAGACAATGGGGTTTTCTAAATATACAGTCATGCCATCTGCAAACAGAGACAATTTTTTTTTATCTTTAGAAATAAACTATTAAAAGTGATTGATGAATGGACACCTACCTACACACTGAAATACTAACAGTTCTCAAAATATGCCAAACTCAGTCATGTCTCCTCCTCTGCATATGGCTCACATCTGTGACTTCTTAGAACTTTTCTCCCTGATTTGCTTGACCAAGACTTATGCATGCTTCAACGCAAGCACCAACTTCCCGTAGGTTTTTTGGAATACTATCCCACCCCACTTCCCAAACCATGATACAATCAAATTCCCTGGGCCCAGTGCCATTTTCAAAGCATACTTTATATAACATTTAATCATTAATGTACAATTTAATGAACAACGTTGTTCTAGAGCAGGAAATAGATGTGTATTAAATGTGTTTGAGAATGTTGGGAGAAGGAGCTATTACAGCTGTGACTGACTCAGACTGACTGGCTGGACTATCAGATTCAATGATCTTGACCAACACTCTGCAGTAGACATTGTGAGTGCTCCACTCAGATCTCTTTATATCCATTTCTCTTTTCTTTGTCATCCTCCCCCTCGTTTGCTATGCTTGCGTTTCTAAAGGCCAAGCCTGCCTCCCAGAGAGAAAGGGGGACAAGGCCTGGAAGGTCATGTTCTCCTCCTCTTTCTTTAGTATGGTCTTTCTCAGAGACAGGCTGAAACCTAGAGTGGAGTGTAATAGCCCAGCTCCCACTTTTAATGAGGATAAGGTCTTAGAAATTCAGGCTGAAGCCAAGACTTTCCTCTGAAATCATCCTGTTGCCTGGCTCTTCTCCTTCCTTGTCCTCCTCATGCAGTCTTCTTACTGGTTCCCCAAGGAACACTTCAGTAATAAAACCTTTGCACATGAAAACATGTATTACGGTCTGCTTATTCAAAATCTGCCT
>NW_022302079.1:0-2307 GCF_002776525.5 Piliocolobus tephrosceles | reverse complement strand
AAAAAAAAAAAAAAAGAGCTATAGCCTAATGAGGCCAATGTGTGCCAAGAGAGAAGTGGGTCAGCTATCCGGAAGAGTGTGGCCCTCAAGAGTTAAAATGTCAGAGAAGCAGAGTGTGCCTTAAGCTTCAAGAGGGGGTGTGGACTGAAATAGGAAGGTGGACTGCTAGGTTTAGAGCCCAGGTAGAATATTTGGGCAATCATTTGAGGCTTCATTAGCCAGAAGATATGCAAAGCTGGGTCGAATGCTTTTTTGTTTCTTTCTGAAAGGTTTTTAAAAAAAGTTTTTAAGTTTCCCACGAAGCAAAATCTAATATAAGCTTACCAGGGTATTCTAAGAACCTAGTATATTTAGCACAAGAAACACATATTGACTAAGTAACACAGGGAGGAAACCTGGGTATATTCATAAATATATATCTCATTTAGTCAGCAAAACAACTTATTCTCACCTTTAGACAAATGAAATTTCAGATCGGAAGAGGTCTAGTAGTTTGAGTCTTGTGCTACAAAGTTGTGACCACTGAATTTTATGCCAAGGTAAAATGATTCCAAAGCTCAATTTTTTCCAGGGAAACACTGCTTCTTTATAGTAAATAAAAAAAGTATCAGGAAAGTTTTAAAATGTTTGAAAGAAAGAAAATTAGCAGGAGGAAACAAGGTAGTGTGGGGTATTTTACTATTGTGTCTAAGTCTGTGGTATTCAGAATACATCTGTGTGAGTCATTTGAGCTATTGTCCTGGTGATCAGGATTTTCCAGAATTAACCTGGTTTCAAATATTTTGTCCTATTTTCCTGATAAGCCGTTTGGGTATCCTAAGTGGATTTGGTAGCAACTATTCAGTCAGGGGTATCTGCAGTGGAAATTCTGTTGTGGGAAGAAGCTCGGCATGTTCAAAAGAAACTGTTTATTTCTAGAGTACAGGGAATAGGAGCAGGGAGTAGGAACAGTAGAGTACAGTGGTAGGAGCTGTGCCTGGAGACAGGAGGTATAGTGACTGTGACCTGGTGGGTGATATTGAGAATGTGATCTTATTCCTAAGGGTGTTGGGAAGCAAGTGAAGGGAGTTTTGCATAGGAGTGGCTGTGGGTAGACATGATCTGATTTGTTTTTTTGCTGCAGAATATTGGATGTATTAGAAAGAGAAGTGAATTCAAGAATAGTTAGGTCAGGGAAATTGAACAGTGGATTGGGTAAAATCAGTTTATGTGCAAGAAAATGATCTTGAGCTAGGGTGGTGCTGGTGTAGGAGTTAATGGGATCTGTTTGAGAAATATTTAGAAGGTAGAGTTGTGTGATTATGGATTAGATATCATCTAGGAGGACAACCAGAGAGCCTTTACAAGTTTCCAGATGTAGATTTAAATGCATGGGGTAGACTTTTAATGAAAGAGGACAGATGAAAAGAACCAAGTTCCAATCTGGACGTGATACATTTGAAGTTTTTGATACATCTGAGTAGAGGTATCAGTATGCAGTTGGATATGGATCTGGGACTCAGAGAAGAGGTTGAGGAGAGAGGTCCAAGTGCACAGAGCATGAGTCACTGTTTGCTGTGAAACAGATAACCTCGAAACCACAATGGCTTATAATTAAAGACATTTATTTTTCATTCGGGGTTTATAAGGAGGCTGTATCTGTGCTGCACTGTGCTTGGATTGGGTGGGCTTCACTTCTTGCTGCTGTTTGAGTTTAGACCTGCTGCACATTTCTTCATTTTTCTTGTTTTAATTTTGGACCAGCAGCTACACAAGGCATATTGTTTCTCTCGGGAGTGTGAAGGAGTAATCTTTTAAAGTTTCTGCTCATATTGTGTCCTCTGACATTGAATTTTCCAACTCAAGTGACAAAATCAAGGTCACAGTCAAGGGGAAGCAATGTCCATGGTAAAGTATGAAGAATTGGGATTAATAATAGAACCATCTACCAGAGTATGACTTGACCATGAGACATTTAATGCTTAGGTAAAGGGGATGTCTGCAAGATACTAAAGAATTCACAGTAAAGCAGTGAGTCTGGTGTCACTGAAGGCAAGTTTACCTAGAGAGGTAGTAAGGTCAGCTATGTTGGATCTGTTAGAGTAGGATAAGAACTGAAACATGGCTATCAGATTTATTGACACTGATAACTGCAATTTAGAGATATTTAATGTAGTAGAGATGGAAGTCAGATCAAAATGGGTTATGTATTATATGGTTGTCAACCTTTGATTTATGATAGCAAAGAAAAAGTAAACAAAAATACAACAGAGGCCGGGCGCGGTGGCTCAAGCCTGTAATCCCAGCACTTTGGGAGGCCGAGACGGG
>NW_022302078.1:0-1823 GCF_002776525.5 Piliocolobus tephrosceles | reverse complement strand
GTGGGACCCTCCCGGCCAGGTGTGGGATATAATCTCCGGTGTGCCGGTGTTACAGCGCAGTATTGGGGTGGGAGTTACCCGATTTTCCAGGTGTTGTGTGTCTCAGTTCCCCTGGCTAGGAAAAGGGACTCCCTTCCCCCTCGCGCTTCCCAGGTGTGGCGATGCCTCGCCCTGCTTCAGCTCTCGCTGGTCGGGCTGCAGCAGCTGACCAGCACCGATTGTCTGGCACTCCCGAGTGAGATGACCCCAGTACCTCAGTTGAAAATGCAGAAATCACTGGTCTTCTGTGTTGCTCGCGCTGGGAGATGGAGACTGAAGCTGTTCCTATTCAGCCATCTTGCTCCGCCCCTAGCTCTTCCTGTTGAATTGATCCCTTTACCATTATGTAATGGCCTTCTTTGTCTCTTTTGATCTTTGATGGTTTAAAGTCTATTTTATTAGAGACTAGGATTGCAACCCCTGCTTTTTATATTCACCCAATACAGGAGCACCCAGATTCATAAAGCAAGTCCTTAGAGATTTACAAAGAGACTTAGACACCCATACAATAATAATGGGAGACTTCAACACTCCACTGTCAACATTAGACAGATCAACGAGACAGAAAGTTAACAAGGATATCCAGGAATTGAACTCATCTCTGCACCAAGAGGACCTAATAAACATCTACAGAACTCTCCACCCCAAATCAACGGAATATATATTCTTCTCAGCACCACATCGCACTTATTCCAAAATTGACCACATAATTGGAAGTAAAGCACTCCTCAGCAAATGTACAAGAACAGAAATTATAACAAACAGTCTCTCACACCACAGTGCAATCAAACTAGAACTCAGGACTAAGAAACTCAATCAAAACCGCTCAACTACATGGAAACTAAACAACCTGCTACTGAATGACTTCTGAGTACATAACGAAATGAAGGCAGAAATAAAGATGCTCTTTGAAACCAATGAGAACAAAGATATAACATACCAGAATCTCTGGGATACATTTAAAGCAGTGTGTAGACGGAAATTTATGGCACTAAATGCCCACAAGAGAAAGCTGGAAAGATCTAAAATTAACACTCTAACATCACAATTAAAAGAACTAGAGAAGCAAGAGCAAACACATTCAAAAGCTAACAGAAGGCAAGAAATAACTAAGATCAGAGCAGAACTGAAGGAGATAGAGACACAAAAAAACCCTCCAAAAAATCAATGAATCCAGTAGTTGGTTTTTTGAAAAGATCAACAAAATTGGTAGACTGCTAGCAAGACTAATAAAGAAGAAAAGAGAGACGAATCAAATAGATGCATTAATCTGATGAAGGAAGCTCTAAGAAGGTTCTTTTGCATCTGTTGAATCTCAAATGTCTTCAACTAAAAATAACCACACCAACTTATGGGTCCTTTGTGGGTTTCAGCATTTCTTCCATTTTGAAACGTCTTGGGAAGTTTTACAAATGAGAAGCTGTGTTGGTTGCTGTAGAAAGAAGATTTGGGTTAGAAGCTGTGAGGCAAGAGATCTGCAAAGGGAAAGAAGAACATAGATTAGAATAAGGATGAATAAGCAGAAAATAACAAATCTAAGCACATTGCCCCATACCCCACTGAACCTGTCTCCCCATCTTGGGAATAGGTCAGCCTAGTTAAAGACCATGCCTCATTTATTCGATAAAGAATATTAACCATTTTTTGTCAAAGGTGTGAATTTGACACAATTTTTCCTGTCTGATTTACATAAAAGCAACATTGTTTTCCCATAATTGCTCAAGTTCTACCTTTTGTTGTGCTCCAAAATTGTCCCATTCTGAATACTTCAGTGTATCCAGAAT
>NW_022302077.1:0-1512 GCF_002776525.5 Piliocolobus tephrosceles | reverse complement strand
AAAATGGAACGGAATGGAATATGGAATCGAATAGAATATGGAATCTATTGGAATATGGACAGGAATGGAATGGAAAGAAATGTGGAGGGGAATGGAATATGGATTGCAATGGAATACGGAATGGAATGGAATATTGAATGGAATGGAACAGCATTAAATGTAACGGAATGGAATATGGAATGGAATGGAATGGAATAGAATGGAATGGAAGGCAATGGAATTTAATATGGAATGTAATGGAATATGTTATGGAATGGAATATGGAATGGAATGGAACATGGGATGGAATTTAATTGAATGAAATGTAATATGAAATGGAATGCAATGTGAAATGGAATGGAATCGAAAATGGAATGTAATGGAATATGGAATGGAATGGAATATGGAATGCAATGAAATATGGAATGGAATGGAATATGGAATGGAATGAAATATGGAATGGAATGGAATATGGAATGGAATGAAATATGGAATGGATTGGAATATGGAATGGAATGAAATATGGAATGGAATGGAATAGAACATGTAATGGAATGAAATGCTACACGGAATGGATTGGAATTTTGAATGGAATGTAATATGGAATGGAATGGAACGGAATATGGAATGGAATGTAATGGAATGGAATCGAATGGAATATGGAACGGAATGGAATGGAATGGAATATGGAATCGAATCGAATGGAATATGGAATGGAATGGAACGGAATATGGAATGGAAGGGAATCAAATGGAATATGGAATGGAATGTACTCTGGAGTGGAATGAAGAGCATGGTATGGAATGGAATATAGAATGGAATGGAATGGAATGGAATATGGAATGGAATGGAATGCAAGGGAATGGAATATGGAATGGAATACGGAATGCAATGGAATGGAATATGGAATGGAACGGAATGGAATTAGAATGGAATGGAATGGAATAGAATGGAATATGAAATGGAATGGAATATGGAATGGAATGGAATATGGAATTTAATGAAATATGGAATGAAAAGGAATGGAATATGGAATGGAATAGAATGGAATGGAATGGAATAGAATGGAAGATGGAAAGGAATGGAATGCAAGGGAATAGAATACGGAATGGAATAGAATGGAGCTAAAATGCAATGGAATGGAATGAAATGCAGTGAAATATGTAATGGAATGCAATAAGGAATGGAATGAAATGTAATGGAATGGAATATGTGATGGAATGGAATGAAATATGTAATGGAATGTAATATGAAATGGAATGGATTGGAATGGGATATGGAAAGAAATGGAATATGTAATTGAATGGAATACACCGGAACAGAATGGAATGGAGCAGATCGGAATATGGAATGGAATGGAATGGATGGAATATGGAATGGAATGAAATGTGGAATGGAATGGAATATGGTATGGAAAACAATATGGAATAGAAAGGAATGGAACGTAATGAAATGGAAAAGAAAGGAATATAAAATGGAATGGAATGAAATGGAATATGCAAAAAAAGAATGGAATAATATGTAATGTAATGG
>NW_022302076.1:0-3742 GCF_002776525.5 Piliocolobus tephrosceles | reverse complement strand
TGTGCATGTGTCTTTATAGCAGCATGATTTATAATCCTTTGGGTATATACCCAGAAATGGGATGGCCGGGTCATATGGTACATCTAGTTCTAGATCCTTGAGGAATCGCCATACTGTTTTCCATAATGGTTGAACCAGTTTACAATCCCACCAACAGTGTAAAAGTGTTCCTATTTCTCCACATCCTCTCCAACACCTGTTGTTTCCTGACCTTTTAATGATTGCCATTCTAACTTGTGTGAGATGGTATCTCATTGTGGTTTTGATTTGCATTTCTCTGATGGCCAGTGATGACAAGCATTTTTTCACGTGTCTGTTGGCTGTATAAATGTATTTTGAGAAATGTCTGTTTATATTCTTTGCCCACTTTTTGATGGGGTTTTTTTTTTTTTCTTGTAAATTTACTTGAGTTCTTTGTAGGTTCTTGATATTAGAACCTTTGTCAGATGAGTAGATTGCAAAAATTTTCTACCATTCTGTAGGTTACCTGTTCACTCTGATGGTAGTTTTATTTGCTGTGCAGAAGCTCTTTAGTTTAATTAGATCCCATTTCTTAATTTTGACTTTTGTTGCCATAGCTTTTGGTGTTTTAGACTTGAAGTCCTTGCCCATGCCTATGTCCTGAATGGTATTACCTACATTTTCTTCTAGGGTTTTTATGGTATTAGGTCTAACATTTAAGTCTCTAATCCATCTTGAATTAATTTTCGTATAAGGAGTAAGGAGAAGATCCAGTTTCAGCTTTCTACTTATGGCTAGCCAATTTTCCCAGCACCATTTATTAAATAGGGAATCCTTTCCCCATTTCTTGTTTCTCTCAGGTTTGTCAAAGATCAGATGGCTGTAGATGTGTGGTATTATTTCTGAGGACTCTGTTCTGTTCCATTGGTCTATATCTCTGTTTTGGTACCAGTACCATGCTGTTTTGGTTACTGTAGCCTTGTAGTATAGTTTGAAGTCAGGTAGCGTGACGCCTCTAGCTTTGTCCTTTTGACTTAGGATTGTCTTGGCAATGCGGGCTCTTTTTTGGTTCCATATGAACTTTAAAGCAGTTTTTTCCAATTCTGTGAAGAAACTCATTGGTAGCTTGATGAGGATGGGATTGAATCTATAAATTACCTTGGGCAGTATGGCCATTTTCACAATATTGATTCTTCCTATCCATGAGCATGATATGTTCTTCCATTTGTTTGTGTCCTCTTTTATTTCACTGAGCAGTGGTTTGTAGTTCTCCTTGAAGAGGTCCTTTACATCCCCTGTAAGTTGGATTCCTAGGTATTTTATTCTCTTTGAAGCAATTGTGAATGGAAGTTCATTCATGATTTGGCTCTCTGTTTCTCTCTTACTGGTGTATAAGAATGCTTGTGATTTTTGCACATTAATTTTGTATCCTGAGACTTTGCTGAAGTTGCTTATCAGCTTAAGGAGATTTTGGGTTGAGATGATGGGGTTTTCTAAACATACAATCGTGTCATCTGCAAACACAGACAATTTGACTTCCTCTTTTCCTAACTGAATACCCTTGATTTCTTTCTCTTGCCTGATTGCCCTAGCCAGAACTTGTAACACTATGTTGAATAGGAGTGGTGAGAGAGGACATCCCTGTCTTGTGCCAGTTTTCAAAGAGAATGCTTCCAGGTTTTGCCCATTCAGTATGATATTGGCTATGGGTTTGTCATAAATAGCTCTTATTATTTTGAGATACGTTCCATCAATACCGAATTTATTGAGAGTTTTTAGCATGAAAGGCTGTTTAATTTTGTCAAAAGCCTTTTCTGCATCTATTGAGATAATCATGTGGTTTTTGTCTTTGGTTCTGTTTATATGCTGGATTACGTTTATTGATTTGCATATGTTGAACCAGCCTTGCATCCCAGGGATGAAGCCCACTTGATCATGGTGGATAAGCTTTTTGATGTGCTGCTGGATTTGGTTTGCCAGTATTTTATTGAGGATTTTTGCATCGATGTTCATCAGGGATATTGGTCTAAAATTCTCTTTTTTTGTTGTTTCTCTGCCAGGCTTTGGTATCAGGATGATTTTGGCCTCATAAAATGAGTTAGGGAGGATTCCTTCTTTTTCTATTGATTGGAATAGTTTCAGAAGGAATGGTACCAGCTCCTCCTTGTACCTCTGGTAGAATTCAGCTGTGAATCCATCTGGTCCTGGATTTTTTTGGTTGCTAGGCTATTAATTATTGCCTCAATTTCAGAGCCTGCTATTGGTCTATTCAGGGATTCAGCTTTTTCCTGGTTTAGACTTGGGAGAGTGTAAGTGTCCAGGAAATTATCCATTTCTTCTAGGTTTTCTAGTTTATTTGCATAGAGGTTTTTATAGTGTTCTCTGATGGTAGTTTGTATTTCTGTGGAGTCGGTGGTGATATCCCCTTTATCATTTTTTATTGTGTCTATTTGATTCTTTTCTATTTTCTTCTTTATTAATCTTGCTAGCAGTGTATCAATTTTGTTGATCTTTTCAAAAAACCAACTCCTGGATTCATTGATTTTTTGGAGGGTTTTTTGTGTCTCTATCTCCTTCAGTTCTGCTCTGATCTTAGTTATTTCTTGCCTTCTGCTAGCTTTTGAATGTGTTTGCTCTTGCTTCTCTAGTTCTTTTAATTGTGATGTTAGAGTGTCCATTTTAGATCTTTCCTGCTTTCTCTTGTGGGCTTTTAGTGCTATAAATTTCCCTCTACACACCGCTTTAAATGTGTCCCAGATTCTGGTAAGTTGTATCTTTGTTCTCATTGGTTTCAAAGAACATCTTTATTTCTGCCTTCATTTCATTATGTACCCAGTAGTCATTCAGGAGCAGGTTGTTCAGTTTCCTTGTAGTTGAGTGGTTTTGATTGAGTTTCTTAGTCCTGAGTTCTAATTTGATTGCACTGTGGTCTGAGAGACAGTTTGTTATAATTTCTGTTCTTTTACGTTTGCTGAGGAGTACTTTACTTCCAATTATGTGGTCAATTTTGGAATAAGTGTGATGTGGTGCTGAGAAGAATGTATATTCTGTTGATTTGGGGTGGAGAGTTCTATAGATGTCTATTAGGTCCGCTTGGTGCAGAGATGAGTTCAATTCTTGGATATCCTTGTTAACTTTCTGTCTCGTTGATCTGTCTAATGTTGACACTGGGGTGTTGAAGTCTCCCATTATTATTGTATGGGAGTCTAAGTCCCTTTGTAAGTCTCTAAGGACTTGCTTTATGAATCTAGGTGCTCCTGTATTGGGTGCATATACATTTAGGATAGTTAGCTCTTCCTGTTGAATTGATCCCTTTACCATTATGTAATGGCCTTCTTTGTCTCTTTTGATCTTTGATGGTTTAAAGTCTGTTTTATCAGAGACTGGGATTGCAACCCCTGCTCTTTTGTTCTCCATTTGCTTGGTAGATCTTCTTCCATCCCTTTATTTTGAGTCTATGTATGTCTCTGCATGTGAGATAAGTCTCCTGAATACAACACACTGATGGATCTTGACTCTTTATCCAGTTTGCCAGTCTGTGCCTTTTAATTGGACCATTTAGTCCATTTACATTTAAGGTTAATATTGTTATGTGTGAACTTGATCCTGTCATTATGATATTAACTGGTTATTTTGCTCATTAGTTGATGCAGTTTCTTCCTAGCGTTGATGGTCTTTACATTTTGGCATGTTTTTGCAATGGCTGGTACCAGTTGTTCTTTTCCATGTTTAGTGCTTCCTTCAGGGTCTCTTGTAAGGCAGGCCTGGTGGTGACAAAATC
>NW_022302075.1:0-1123 GCF_002776525.5 Piliocolobus tephrosceles | reverse complement strand
CCCCCCCTCCCCGCCCCGCCCCAGGGAGGACCAGGCTGGCAGCTGGGAGTCTCCCTGCCTGCTCAGCCTTCCTCCTTCCCTCCCTCTCCCTCCCTGCCTCCCTCCTCCTCCGCCCGCCCCTGAGGCAGGGACCGTGCAAATCGAGGAGAGGGGGGACGGACAGGCCTGATGGGGTCCAACTTATGGCCCCAGATTCCCCACTGATGCTCTATCCAGGATGGGTGTCCCCAGCATCGTGGGACCTGGATTTGTGTGCACCAGGGTGGTTCCCAGGCCAAGAGGGTCCCTCCGGCAGTCCCTTAGTGCCCTCGTTTTGCATGAGGACCCCCCTCGGATGCTCTGAGCCACCCTCCTCAACCCGGATCTAAAACCCGGGACACAGCTATCAGGCCAGCCTCTCTCTCCACCCCACCCCCTCTTTCTGGCGTCCATCCCCTCCCCAACACCACCTCTGCTGCCTCTGGCTGTGGACCTGCACCTCTTCCCCATCGCCGCCAGGCCCGGGGAGCGGGGTGAGCCTGGATGAGAGCCCCCCCAATCTGGGGCTCTCCCAGGCCATGGCCCGTGTGCTCCCAGGGAGGAGCCCCGGACCCTGAGCATCTGCTGGAGGCTTGGCAGAGGCCCCGAGGGGACCGTGTCTTCTGAGGACAAAAGGCGGCGGCCAGCAGGCAGACGGAGGGGGCGGTGGGGGGAGTAGGGGGACCGGCAGCCAGGCAGGCAGACGGGTAGCAGGGGCCAGCACTGGCCCCCTCCCAGCTTGGCAGTAGCATGAAGATGGGGGTGGGAGTGTATAGTGGAGGAAGCACCTGCCGGGACCCCCACCTGCCAGCTAGTTGGGCACCCCAAGGCTGTGTGCTGCCCACCTGGTGTTCCCCAACACCCCCAGCCCTACCCAGTGCACCCCTCCGGTGCCTGCTTTCCCTGATGCCTGCGATTTAGACCAGCCCGGCTGTATCCACGGCAACAGAAGCAGGAGTGTCACTGGCTGCCAGATCACTGAGGGTCCCACAATGTGGCCCGGGCTGTGATTTACCTGGGTGAGACAGCTTGAGCCCCCATCGTGGATTCTAAGACATCCCTGCTGAGAGAGCCCAGGTAAGCAGTCAGCATCCCTCCACCAAGG
>NW_022302072.1:0-1883 GCF_002776525.5 Piliocolobus tephrosceles | reverse complement strand
CATGGAGCAGATTTCTAACACAGTTATCATGGAATCTGCAAAGGGATATTTGAGAGCACATTGAGGTCTATGGTGGAAAAGGAAATATCTTCAGAGAAAAAGTAGAAAGAAGCTTTCTGAGACACTGCTTTGTGATATGTGAATTCATCTTACAGATTTAAACTGTTAATTTCATTGAGCTGTTTGCTTACACTTTTTTCCTAAAGTCTACAATGGGATATTTTGGAGTACATTGAAGCTTATGGTGACAAAGGAAATATCTTCATATTAAAACTAGAAAAAAACTTTTTGAGAAACCACTTTATTCATCTCACAGAGTTACACTCTTCATTTCATTGAACAGTTTGCTAGTACTGTTTTCTTGGAACCTGCAATAGGATATTTCAGAGTGCATTAAAGCTTTTGGTGACAAAGGAAATATCGTCACACAAAAACTGGAAAGAAACTTTCTGAGAAAGTGCTTTGTGATGTGTTAATTCATTTCACAGAGTTACACAATTCTTTTCTTGGATTAATTTTAGAGCACTCTTTTTCTGGAATCTGACAAGAGATATTTGGGATCACATTGAAGCCTGTAGTGACAAAGGAAATATCCTCAGATAAAAGCTAGAAAGGATTTTTCTGAGAAAGTACTTTGTGATGTGTGTATTCATCGTAAATTGTTACACCTTTCTTTTTATAGAGTAGTTTGCTAACACTGTTTTTGTGGAATCTGCAAAGGGATATTTGGGAGTACATGGAGGATTATGGTGATAAAGGAAATATCCTCTGACAAAAACCGAAAAGAAGATTTCTGTGAAACTGCTTTGTGAGGTGTGAATTCATCTCACAGAGTTACACCCCTCTTTTCATTGAGAAGTTTGCTAACACTTTTTACGTGGAATCTGCAATGGGATATTCGCGAATGCATTGTGGCCTATGGTAAAAAATAAAATTTCCTGAGACAAAAAATAGAAAGAAGCTTTCTGAAACCCTGCTTTGGGGTTTTTGAATTGATCTCGTAGAGTTACATGATTCTTTTCATGGAGCAGTGTGGTAGCATATTTTTTGGGATATTTTCAGATAAAAACTAGAAATAAGCTTTATGAGAAACTGCTCTGTGATGTTTGAATTCATGTCACACACTTGCACGATTCTTTTCTTGCAGCAGTTTGCTAACACTGTTTTCAAAGAATCCATAATAGGATATTTGGGAGTGCACTGAAGCCTATGGTGACAAAGGAAACATCCTCAGACAAAAAAGAAAAAGAAGTTTTCTGAGTAACTGTTTTGTGATGTGTCAATTCACCTAACACAGTTACACTGTTCTTTTCATTGAGCAGTTTGCTAACACTCTTTTCTTGAAAACTGCAGTCTGATATTTCAGAGCGCATTGAAGCTTATTGTGACAAAGGAAATATAATCAGATAAAAACTGGAAAGAAGCTTTCTGAAAAACCGCCTTGGGATGTGTTAATTCATCTCACAGAGTTACATGATCCTTTTCATGGATCAGGTTGGTAGCACTGTTTCTGGGGAATCGGAGAAGGGATATTTTGGATCGCATTGAAGACTATGTTGACAACGGAAATATCCTCAGATAATAACTTCAAAGGATCTTTCTGAGAAAGTACTCTTTGATGTGTGAATTCATCTCACTGAGTTACACCTTTCTTTTCATGGAGCAGCTTGCTAACAGTGTTTTCAAGATATCTGCAAAGGGATATTTGGGAGGGCTTGGAGTGTTATGGTGAAAAAGCAAATGTTCCCTGATAAAAACCAAAGAGAAGATTTCTGTTAAACTACTTTGTGATGTGTGAATTCAACTCACAGTGTCACATCGTTCTTTTCATTGAGGAGTTTGTTAACACTTTTTTCCTGGAATCTGCAATGGGACAATCGCGA
>NW_022302071.1:0-2218 GCF_002776525.5 Piliocolobus tephrosceles | reverse complement strand
AAAAGCCCAGGACCAGATAGATTCACAGCTGATTTCTACCAGAGGTACAAGGAGGAGCTGGTACCATTCCTTCTGAAACTATTCCAATCAATAGAAAAAGAGGGAATCCTCCGTAACTCATTTAATGAGGCCAACATCATCCTGTTACCAAAGCCCTGCAGAGACACAACAAAAAAAGAGAATTTTAGACCAATCTCCCTGATGAACATCGATGCAAAAATCCTCAATGAAAGACTGGCAAACCGGATTCAGCAGCACATCAAAAAGCTTATCCACCATGATCAAGTGGGCTGCATCCCTGGGATGCAAGGCTGGTTCAACATTCGCAAATCAATAAACATAATCCAGCATATAAACAGATCCAAAGACAAGAACCACATGATTATCTCAATAGATGCAGAAAAGGCTTTTGACAAAATTCAACAGCCCTTCATGCTAAAAACGTTCAACAAATTCGGTATTGATGGAACGTACCTCAAAATAATAAGAGCTATTTATGACAAACCCACAGCTAATATCATACTGAATGGGCAAAAACTGGAAGTATTCCCTTTGAAAACTGGCACAAGACAGGGATGCCCTCTCTCACCACTCCTATTCAACATAGTGTTGGAAATACTGGCTAGGGCAATTAGGCAAGAGAAAGAAATCGAGGGTATACAGTTAGGAAAAGAAGAAGTCAAATTGTCCCTGTTTGCAGATGACATGATTGTATACTTAGAAAACCCCATCGGCTCAGCCCAAAACCTTCTTAAGCTGATAAGCAACTTCAGCAAAGTCTCAGGATACAAAATTAATGTGCAAAAATCACAAGCATTCTTATACATCAGTAACAGACAAGCAGAGAGCCAAATCAGGAACGAACTTCCATTCACATTTGCTTCAAAGAGAATAAAATCCCTAGGAATCCAACTTACAAGGGATGTCAAGGACCTCTTCAAGGAGAACTACAAACCACTGCTCAGTGAAATCAAAGAGGACACAAACAAATGGAAGAACATACCATGCTCATGGATAGGAAGAATCAATATCGTGAAAATGGCCATACCGCCCAAGGTTATTTATAGATTCAATGCCATCCCCATCAAGCTACCAATGAGTTTCTTCACCGAATTGGAAAAAACTGCTTTAAAGTTCATATGGAACCAAAAAAGAGCCCGCATTGCCAAGACAATCCTAAGTCAAAAGGACAAAGCCGGAGGCGTCACGCTACCTGACTTCAAACTATACTACAAGGCTACAGTAACCAAAACAGCATGGTACTGGTACCAAAACAGAGATATAGACCAGTGGAACAGAACAGAGTCCTCAGAGATAATACCACACATCTACAGCCATCTGATCTTTGACAAACTTGAGAGAAACAAGAAATGAGGAAAGGATTCCCTATTTAATAAATGGTGCTGGGAAAATTGGCTAGCCATAAGTAGAAAGCTGACACTGCATCCTTTCCTTACTCCTTATATGAAGATTAATTCAAGATGGATTTGAGACTTAAATGTTAGACCTAATACCATAAAAACCCTAGAAGAAAATCTAGGTAGTACCATTCAGGACATAGGCATGGGCAAGAACTTCATGTCTAAAACACCAAAAGCAATGGCAGCAAAAGCCAAAATTGACAAATGGGATCTAATTAAACTAAAGAGCTTCTGCACAGCAAAAGAAACTACCATCAGAGTGAACAGGCAACCTAGAGAATGGGAGAAAATTTTTGCAATCTACTCATCTGACAAAGGGCTAATTTCCAGAATCTACAAAGAACTCAAACAAATATACAAGAAAAAAGCAAACAAACAAACAATCCCATCCAAAAGTGGGGAAAGGATATGAACAGACATTTCTCGAAAGAAGACATTCATACAGCCAACAGACACATGAAAAAATGCTCATCATCACTGGCCATCAGAGAAATGCAAATCAAAACCACAATGAGATACCGCCTCTCACCAGTTAGAATGGCAATCATTAAAAAATCAGGAAACAATAGGTGTTGGAGAGGATGTGGAGAAATAGGAACACTTTTACACTGTTGGTGGGATTGTAAACTAGTTCAACCATTATGGAAAACAGTATGGCAATTCCTCAAAGATCTAGAACTAGACGTACCATATGACCCAGCCATCCCACTACTGGGTATATACCCAAAGGATTATAAATTATGCTTCTACAAAGACACAGGCACACGTATGTTTATTGCGGCACTATTTACAATAGC
>NW_022302070.1:0-1712 GCF_002776525.5 Piliocolobus tephrosceles | reverse complement strand
AATATGTTGTGCGTTTGGTACCTAAAACATCTCGATAATCACTACATCCTTTTAACTTCAGTTAGGTTGATAAGGAATAGATATGGTCCAAATGATCATTAAACTGCCATCTCTCTTATATTTATCTTTTATTTATCTCCCCGCCCCCCCCCACCCAATGGCTCTAGTGAAAGCAGCCTTCCCAGGAAAGGTAATGCCGACACGCCCCATTCCCTCACAGCCAGTGAATCTATTTGGAAATTGCAAATAATTTACCTTCCCTCTCCCCTTCCCCCTATCATTGGACTTTTTTTTTTTTTTCCATTGATTTTTTTTTTTTTTTTTTCCAGGAGAAAAACAAATTGTAGGACACTTCCACCTACTCTCACATTTTGACTTTTTCAAGTCCTTGTGACCTGGGAGTTCTAGATACACTTGAGAAACTTTCATTGTCATCTCCTGAGGTCACTCAGCTTGAAGATGACTTGGGCCCCTGAGGAAGGGCTGAGGTGGCACCTGAGGTCCTCTGGTAGACGGATGACCTGCAGGCTGGGAGCATTGCATGCCTTGTGACTGCCTTGCCTTTTGTTTTGGACTGACGTTGGTTAACTCAATTTGGTGAGGCTCCGAGTCTGTCAACAAATAATGTTGAGCAACCGTATGTTTAATGTCCCCAGGCATGTGGCTGAAACCTTTTGAAGGCGAAGGGTGGAAGGCGACAACCTGTTTGTAAGTCAATTCTTTGCAAATTTTTGTTTCCCACAGTCCTCTCTTGGAAAAAAAAAATAAAATGAAAAAATAAATTTGAATTCCTTCATCAGCATTTGTTTTCACCCAGCTGGTTTCCCTTGGGTTCAGCAACAAAGAAGGGAGACTTATCTTTCCCTCCTGAAATGCAGCCCCCCAGTTTTTTCCCCCTGATTTAGAAAGATTCCCAGGTGGTCACCGTGTCTGAGTAGAGTCACTTGGACAGTGTCAAAAAGATTTGAAAAGTCAAAGCTGACTTCAGAGATTTGCGAATCGAGTCTCATGTCAGGAAATGTGGATGGGGGTCTGTCTGTCCTCAGCCTGCTTTTTAGGTATTGGTAATTTCTTCCAAAATCTTTTGTCCCTTTCTTTTGAATAGAGGTGGGGCTGAGGTCCCCTAAACCCTTCTTCATAAGAAATCAAGGTTTGCTTCATACCTAGGAGGCCCTCTGTTTTACACTCCAGAGGGCACTGATCTAGTAACTGTGAGAAAAGATGACTATTCTCCCAGCACTGAAACTGGGGATCTCAGGAAAGGAGCTGGAGCCAAGGAAACCGCTAGGTGATAGTCCCCATTCTGTGTATCCCCCCGGGGGCTGAAGAGCATGTGGTGGCCATGATCGCATTGCAAAGCATTCCATCCATCAGAGGCAGGCAGAGCCCAGCACCCAGTGTGCAGGCGGAGAGAGGAGGCCCGGCAGTGGGGGGAGGCCTTGAGGCCAGGAGCTGAGTGAGAGCCAGGACTCTCAGAGACACTGGGTTTGGGCCTTTTCCAGATGCGCACTTTGAGAAATGTGGGAAAATAGCATTTTAGGGCAAAAGGAGAACCGAGGTCGGCTTCTAGTTGTCTTTGTCCCAGATGGGGAATGTCACCTGTTTGTTGTCAGCAGAGAGCAGGGCAGTGGGGGTGGGCGAGTGTGATTCGGGGAGGGGGAGAGTGTGAGTAGGAGGCTGGGGAGTGTGATTGGGGGGGTGGGGAGTGTGAT
>NW_022302068.1:0-2356 GCF_002776525.5 Piliocolobus tephrosceles | reverse complement strand
AAAACCGCATGGTACTGGTACCAAAACAGAGATATAGACCAATGGAACAGAACAGAGTCCTCAGAAATAATACCACACATCTACAGCCATCTGATCTTTGACAAACCTGAGAGGAACAAGAAATGGGGAAAGGATTCCCTATTTAATAAATGGTGCTGGGAAAATTGGCTAGCCATAAGTAGAAAGCTGAAACTGGATCCCTTCCTTACTCCTTATACAAAGATTAATTCAAGATAGATTAAAGACTTAAATGTTAGACCTAATACCATAAAATCCCTAGAAGAAAACCTAGGTAGTACCATTCAGGACATAGGCATGGGCAAGGACCTCATGTCTAAAACACCAAAAGCAATGACAACAAAAGCCAAAATTGACAAATGGGATCTAATTAAACTAAAGAGCTTCTGCACAGCAAAAGAAACTACCATCAGAGTGAACAGGCAACCTACAGAATGGGAGAAAATTTTTGCAATCTACTCATCTGACGAAGGGCTAATATCCAGAACCTACAAAGAACTCAAACAAATATACAAGAAAAAAACAAACAACCCCATCCAAAAGTGGGCAAAGGATATGAACAGACATTTCTCAACAGAAGACATTCATGCAGCCAACAGACACATGAAAAAATGCTCATCATCACTCGCCATCAGAGAAACGCAAATCAAAACCACAATGAGATACCATCTCACACCAGTTAGAATGGCAATCATTAAAAAGTCAGGAAACAACAGGTACTGGAGAGGATGTGGAGAAATAGGAACACTTTTACACTGTTGGTGGGATTGTAAATAGTTCAACCATTATGGAAAACAGTATGGCAATTCCTCAGGGGTCTAGAACTAGATGTACCATATGACCCAGCCATACTGGGTATATACCTAAAGGATTATAAATCATGCTGCTATGAAGACACATGCACACGTATGTTTATTACGGCACTATTCACAATAGCAAAGACTTGGAATCAACCCAAATGTCCATCTGTGACAGACTGGATTAAGAAAATGTGGCACATATACACCATGGAATATTATGCAGCCATAAAAAAGGATGAGTTTGCATCCTTTGTAGGGACATGGATGCAGCTGGAAACCATCATTCTTAGCAAACTATCACAAGAAGACAAAACCAAACACCGCATGTTCTCACTCATAGGTGGGAACTGAACAATGAGATCACTTGGACTCGGGAAGGGGAACAGCACACTTCGGGGCCTATCATGGGGAGGGGGGAGGGGGGAAGGATTGCATTGGGAGTTATACCTGATATAAATGATGAATTGATGGGTGCTGACGAGCTGATGGGTGCAGCACACCAACATGGCACAAGTATACATATGTAACAAACCTGCACATTATGCACATGTACCCCAGAACTTAAAGTATAAAAAAGAAAAAAAATAAATAAAGAAAATAATTTTGACTTCCTTTTTCCTTCTCTGACATTCTTGCTTTTTAAATGTAGATCAATGTTTGTTTCTGAGGTGTATCACTTTCATCCTCCCTGAAAAATTGATTTGAATATTTCCTGTTGGACTGGTCTGCTAGCAAATAATTTTTAGTTTTTCTTTCAGAAGGTATTTATTTCTCCTTTATTTCTGAAGGATAAATTTGCTGGATATAAAACTCTAGGTGTTTTTGTTTGTTATTTGCTTTAGTTTGGTTTTTGGTTCTCTCAACTTAAATAATTTAGTCTAAATTCTTTTTGTCTGTGTGAATTCTGATAAGTCTACTGTAAATTTTTCTCTTGAATCTTACAGGTAAGCAAATACTTCTTTTACCTCTTGCTATATATTTTCAAAGATTTTCTTGTTGTCTTCTATTTTCTGTAGTTTGATTATAATATAACTAAGTATGTATTTTTTGGTAATTATCCTCTTTGGTGTTCTCTGAGCCTCCTGAATTTGTGACTTCATGCCTCTCATTAAATTCAGCAAATTCTAAGAAAATATTGCTTTGAATATTTCTTCTGCTCCACTTCATGTTTTTTCTCCTTCTGGTATTCCCATTACATGTGTGTTACAACTTTTGGTATTGGCCCTTTTTTTTGATGTTCTGTTTTCATTTTTCTTTCAATCTTTTTACATCTCAGTTGGGGCAGTTTATAATGACCTTTCCTCAGACTCAGTGATTCTTTCCTTCTCTATGTCCAGTCTACTAATGAGCTCATCAGGGGCATTCTTTACTTCTGTCATAGTGTTTTCTTTGATTTTTAGCATTTTGTTTTGATTCTCTTTTATAGTTCCCATCACTGCTTACACCCACTTGTTTTTGCATGTTGCCTTTTTTCACTAAAGTCCTAAACATATTAATCATAGTTATTTTAAACCCAATGTCTGATAATTCTAACATCT
>NW_022302067.1:0-3875 GCF_002776525.5 Piliocolobus tephrosceles | reverse complement strand
CAAAGGATTTTTTGATTTCTCTCTCAATTTCATTGCTTACCCAAGTGGTTCAGTAGGAAGGTTGTTTAATTTTCATGTAATTGTATGGTTTTGAGTGATTTTTGTTAGTATTAATTTCTACTTGTATTACACTGCGGTCTATGAGTGTGCTTGATATAATTTCAGTTTCTGTGAATTTGCTGAGGATTATTTTATGGTCGATTGTGTGGCTGATTTTAGAGTCTATGCCATGTGCAGATGAGAAGAGTGACTGCTGTTTTGGGGTGAAGAGTTCTGTAGACGTCTGTTAGATCCATTTGGTCAAGTGTCAATGTTCTGGTCCCTAATATTTGTGTTAGTTGTCTGCCTTAATGATCTAATACTGTCAGCGGGATGTTGAAGTTTCTCATTGTTACTGTGTGGCTAGCCGCATTTCTTCAATGATCCCTAAGAACTTGGTTTTATAAATCTAGGTGCTCTTTTTCTGGGTGAATTCATATTTAGGATATTTAGGTTTTCTTGTTGAATTGACCTCTTTACTAATGTGTAATGCCCTTCTTTGTCTTTTTTTATCTTTATTGTTTTAAAGTCTGTTTTATTCTTCTGAAATTTGAATAGCAATATGTGTTGTTTTTTTTTTTTTTCATTTTCTTGATAGATTTTTCTCCATCATTTTATTTGAATCTATGAGTGTCATTGACTGTGAGATGGATATCTTGAAGACAGCATAGTTGGGTCCTGTTTCTTTATCCAACTTGCCACTCTGTGCCTTTTAAGTGTGTGTTTCACCCATTTACATACAAGGTTGATGTTGATATGTGTGGATTTTATTCTGTCGTAGTGTTGTTAGCTGGTTATTATACATATGTGATTATGTGCTTGCTTTATGGTATCAATGGTCCATGTACTTACATGTGTTTTTTTGTGGCAGCTGTTAATGGTCTTTCTTTTCCATAATTATCATACTCTTCAGGACCTCTTGTAAGGCAGGTCTTAAAGGTGTAGTAGGTCCTTGTATTCCCTTACCATTTACTCGTCTAAAAAGGATCTTACATCTCTTTGGCTTATGGGGCTTAGTTTGATTGAATATGAGGTTCTTGGTTGAAGAATACTGAATATAGGCTCCCAGTCTCTTCTGGCTTGTACGGTTTCTGCTGAATGATCTGCTGTTTGTTAGCCTGATGAATGGGGTGCTCTTTATAGGTGATCTGCCCCTCCTCTGTCTTTTTCTTTCATTTTGATATTGGAGAATCTGATGACTATGTATCTTAGGAATGGCCATCTTGTACAGCATCTCAAAGAGGTTCCCTGCATTCCCTGAATTTGAATGTTGGCCTCTGTAGCAAGGTAGGGGAAATTTTCATGAATAGTTTCCTTAAATATGTTTTCCAATTTGCTTGGTTTCTTTCCCTTTTGGGAATATCAGTGAGTCATAGATTTGATTTCTTTACATGATTCCATATCTTTTGGAGATTTTGTTCATTCTTTATTATTTTTTCTTTATTTTGGTTTGATGGAGGTATTTTGGAGAACCAAACTTTGAGCTCTGATATTCTTTCCACAGTTTGGTTGATTACTATTGTTTATACTTGCAATTTTATTCTGAAATTCTTGAAGTGATTTTTTTCCTCCATCAGATCAGTTTGGTCCTTTCTTAAAATGACAATTTCATCTTTCAGCTCTTGTATCATTTTAATGTATTCTTTAGATTCCTTGGATTGCATTTCAATTTTCTTCTGAATCTTGATGATCTTTGTTTCTATCCATATTCCGAATTCTATTTCTGTCATTTCAGCCATTTTAGGCTGCTTGATAACCATGCAGTCCTTTTGAGGTAAGAAGATACTCTTTTTTGAGCTGCCAGAATACTTGTGCTATTTTTTTTTTTTTTTTTCTCATCTATGTGCTGATGTTCCTTCAGCTTTTGAAGTTGCTGTCCTTTGGATAGGATTTTTGCTTTGGTCTCCTTTGATGCCCTTGTGGGTTTGATTGTGGTATATGGTGGATTCAGATTATTGGCCTTGTTTCTGAAAGATTTCAGGAGGCCAAGGCCCAGCTCGGCATCTGCATGTTTTAACTCTGTGGGGGCTGTGGCTCTACCTTTCAGTTTTGTTCTGTGGCTTCTTGAGGTTAGAAACATGCTGTGCCAGAGGGCCTGAGGTGTTCCCAGTCTCCTGGCCACAACACTCCAATGGGTGGTGCTGGCTAAAATGCTTTATAGGGGTGGTGGCAGTGGGATCCATGCTTGCTCATGCATGCCAGGAGTCACAGTAGCATGGTGGAGTGCACGTGCATCAGCTGGGGTAGGGTACCAGCAGGAGTGGGTTTGACATTCCTGTGTGTGCTCATGCTAGCAGCAGCAATGATAGAATGCTGGTGGGAGCAGGGCTGCCATTGTTCTTGTACACATTTACACTGGCACTGGCAGGTACATGACAGGTGGGCGATAGGGGTAAGGTTGCTGGAATCTGAGTGAGCGTTCCCACCGGTAATGATGGCATGGCTGACTGCCTACACATCATCAGGGGATGGGTGGGGTAGTAGTTGTCCTTCCACCTGCAGCAGTGTTTGGTGTGGTCTGTGCTTATATGCAGGCTGGCAGGGTGTGGGGAGGAAGCCACCATGTGAGCCAGCAAAGCAGTGTGGAAATGGCTATAGGCAGGTGTGTACTGGCAAAATGGTGGGGGAAGGCTGCAGAGGGAGAAGGGTAGCGTGCAGGCACACTGCAGGTAGGCTGGCACATGTTGGCAGTGGCTGGTCTACTGGAGCTCTCTGATGGTCAGGTGTGGTCTTCTGGTAAAACAACGATAATGCGGGCACTGAGAGGCACCCTGGTTGGGCATCCAAAGCTGTGCTGCAAGTGGGCACAGCCAGGCTGGGGCCCCAGGAGAGGCAAGTGGACAGGAAAACACTCAGATCAGACTGGCCCTATCTCACAGGCAAGACCAATCTGCTCTGTCTAGGTCCAACAGTCACCTTATGGCTAAAGTCTCCTATAGGGGCATGTCAAGCCTTAGGGGATGGGCATCCTTGGTTGTACTGCACTCCTGACATTCTCCCATCAACCTCTCTGGACTATATACAGGATGGACTCCCACCCCTGTAACCTCTTTAAGCAGCTCTCTGCCAGCTCGTGTCTGTGAGGGTCTTCAGGTTGCCTGCAGCTAAGATTCTGAGGTCCATGGTGAGAATACGCCATTCCTTGCCTTTTCAGCTTACTCCTTCACTAGGAGTTACTGGAGGCCAGGAAGCAGTCCTAGTGCTCACTAGTGCCATCCAAGGTTTCCAGCTTTCTCCCTTTGCAACTCAGCATCCATGTCCCCCCTCCATCCATTCTCAATGCCTTCCCTTAAAAAATCTGCTCAGAGTGTGCCAATCTTCCCAGTGTTCCTCCTAGCTTTGTCTGATAGGCCATCTTGGCTCCCTCCCCTTCTCCTTTAAATCTGGACTGGCCTGTGACTGCTTAACCAATAAAATGCAATGGAAGTAATGTTGTGCAACTTCTAGGCAACTCTTGAAAAGGACTGGCAAAATTGGCTTTGTCTCTATTGGAAAGCTGCTTCCTGTCATACTTGCTCTCAGAACGCAGGTGCTATTCCGTGAGATGCACAAGTCACATGCAGAGGCCATGAAGACAGCTGAGCTAAGATAATAGTGTAGAGTCGTAGCTGCGTGCTCAGTGATTGCCAGCAGAAATTGTCAGTCACGTGAATGAGTCCTTTTGATTGTCCAGCTCGTCAAGGACTCAGATGACTCCAGCCTTCTCTGGCATGTAATTTCAACTACATGAGGGACCCTAAGCAAGTTCTTATTAGTTGATTCTATCCAACTCCAGAGATGTAAAACATAATAGGAAGAGTTAATTTGTAAATTTGGGGAATGATTTAATATGCAGC
>NW_022302066.1:0-1502 GCF_002776525.5 Piliocolobus tephrosceles | reverse complement strand
GATGCCACTTATTCAATCCCACTTCCTGGGATCTGACCCACTTGTAATAGCGTTTCTGTCTGAGTGATTTCCTTCTGACTCAAATCATGAGATAATTTCTTCCCTTCCTGCTTTCTCTTTCCCAGGCCTTTTCACTGCCCTTTCATCATCTCTGAAACTAAATGATAGTTGTCGAAATGGAGGGCAAAGAAACAGCCTTAGGAGAGAATCCCACAGTGGAATGGACCCGAGAGAGGAAAAAATATTCTTTTGGAAAGTGTAAAAAAGGAAAAGTCAAGAGGCCTGGGTTCCCTCTCAAGACAGAAACAGACGTCGGCAAAGCAGGTCGCTCGGTACAGTTCAGCTCTGTGTATGAAACAGATTCTAGCCCTTGTCCTTGTTTCAAGTTCTGTGTATGAAACAGATTCTAGCCCTTGTCCCTGTTTCATGATGTTGCAGTGAAGGAAACAAAACAGACAAAGGGCACAGGCTGAAGACAAGGATTTTAAAAGGATGACTTTTAAAATGTGCACCTGCTTTTCAAGGGCACAATGAGGACACTTTCAAGTATATTAAAGCTGATTTATAAGAGATGGGTATAAAGACTCTACAAGGTCATTAGACTTTAGGCTTACAAAGAAAACAAATCACATTCTCCTAGCATCACGAGTCAGGTGTTCCACAAATACTAAGAATAGCCACTGCAACGGGATCCACTATGAGGGGTCAAAACATAACTCATGAAGCGTGGCCGAGAGCTCCTATAACCTGATTTCTAGGAATCTAATCTTAAACATCCTCAGAGCTAGCACATCACAAAAATACAGAGCTCCAAATGCCGTAACACAAGTGCTAACAACACCTAGTTAAAAATGTACGAGGCATTTCAGGCAAAAATCTCAGAATCAGAAGAACACAAGTTTTATGGTTCTTCAACAGCGGGTGCTGGTTGAGGCTCTTCTGCAGACTTCAACAAAAGGCAGGCTAGAATTAGCCATTGACGGTAACCCTGAGGCAACACGCAGTGTTCGGAAAAGCACAAGGCCTGCTCCGGGCTTGAGACCCCTGGGAACTTTCTCTGGACCACATCGAGTGGATGACTTTGGGAACTCAAAAAAACCAACAACAAATCCATGAACAGAGAAAGAAGACTGCAGCCTCCCTGGGGACCTGGTTCCATGCCTGCCCCCTTTCTTCTGGATACCTTTGCCCTTCCTGGCTCCCTCCTCCTCCTGGAGACGCTCTGGGTTCAGGCCCCTCTCCAGCTGTGTCTCGGTCCACGGCTGGCTGCCCGTGTGAAGCACCAGGCCTTGAAGGACCATCTCCACCGGGTCCCTGCACTTCCCACCCACTTCCGCCGAGACCCCCAAGCTCTGGCTGCTCTCAGGGATCAGGGCACCCAGGCTCCCCTCGCAGGCTCCAACTGGAGTCCTGCCCACTGGTTTTCAGCAACACTTGGGACTTTCTCCTGGAAACTCTCGGCTCTGGGCTTTAGTGAACTGCGCCATCCAGCTCTTCTCTGG
>NW_022302065.1:0-1338 GCF_002776525.5 Piliocolobus tephrosceles | reverse complement strand
TGCCTCAGCCTCCTGAGTAGCTGGGAATACAGGCGCCCACCACCATGGCCGGCTAATTTTTTTATATTTTCAGTAGAGACGGGATTTCACCGTGTTAGCCGGGATGGTCTTGATCTCCTGACCTCGTGATCCACGCCTTGGCCTCCCAATGTGCCTGAGCCACCATGCTGGGCCTAAAGCTGATTAATTTTTTTTAACTGTCCACCACCAGCCTCCAAGACCCAGAGACATCAGATCAAAAGCAAATCTCCACCTTCCACATCATTGTTTTAGCAACGTAAATGTTACCTTTGCTTTCTATATTGTGAGGGTTTAAGATGAATAACAATCCCCGAATTAAATAAAAAATAAAAATAAAAACACAGACTGTCTTTAAGATTAACATGTAATGTAAATCATGTGTAGACAACTATGCCAGCCTGGCCAACATGGTGAACCCCTGTCTCTACTGAAAATACAAAAATTAGCTGGGTGTGGTGGCAGGCGCCTGTAATCCCAGCTACTTGGGAGGCTGAGGCATGAGAATCCCTTGAATCCAGGAGGTGGAGGTTGCAGTGAGCTAAGATCATGCCACTGCACTCCAGTCTGAGTGACAAGAGAGAGACTCTGTCTCAAAAAAAAAAAAAAGAAAAGAAAAGAAAAAAAGGCCAGCAAGGTGGCTCACACCTGTAATCCCAGCACTTTTCAAGGCCGAAGTGGGCAGATCACCTGAAGTGCAGAGTTCGAGACCAGCCTGATCAACACGGAGAAACCCCGTCTCTACTAAAAGTACAAAATTAGCTGGGCATGGTGGCACATGTCTGTAATCCCAGCTACTCAGGAGGCTGAGGCAGGAGAATCCCTTGAACCCGGAAGGCGGAGGTTCTGGTGAGCCAAGATCGCGCCATTGCACTCCAGTCTGGGCAAAAAGCATGAAACTTCGTCTCAAAAAAAAAAGAAAAAAACAGGCCGGGCGCGGTGGCTCAAGCCTGTAATCCCAGCACTTTGGGAGGCCGAGACGGGCGGATCACGAGGTCAGGAGATCGAGACCATCCTGGCTAACACGGTGAAACCCCGTCTCTACTAAAAATACAAAAACTAGCCGGGCGAGGTGGCGGGCGCCTGTAGTCCCAGCTACTCCGGAGGCTGAGGCCGGAGAATGGCGTAAACCCGGGAGGCGGAGCTTGCAGTGAGCTGAGAGCCGGCCACTGTACTCCAGCCTGGGCGACAGAGCAAGACTCCGTCTCAAAAAAAAGAAAAAAACAAAAAACCCCACAACTATGTGGTCACTCTTGATGGTTTATGCAGACAGCTATGGTGACATTACCCAATTTCTTTTTTTTTTTTTTTTTTTTTTTT
>NW_022302064.1:0-1074 GCF_002776525.5 Piliocolobus tephrosceles | reverse complement strand
AAAAAAAAAAAAAAAAAAATCATGCTTTTAATGTCTGTCCGGGAGTATATCGTATGTTAATATGTATACATGGAATATATATGCGGATATAAATATAAATATTTTCTTATTTAATTTTTTTTTTTTTTATATAGTGAGTATATATATATTTTTTTTTATGCCTTAAAATACGAAAGTGATACTCTGCTATTGATAATAAATTTTGTTTGTTCGCTTTTTTTGTTTTCTTTATTTATATTTATGTTTTTAAAAGAAAGGGTAATACGTACAAGAATCATTTTGTTCGTTATTTTTCTTACCAATTTTGTTACTTTGGTATTATTAAGATTGTATTATTTTACAATATAATTTTTTTTTTTTTTCTGTTATGTTATTTTTTATTCCAGTTTACATAAGTAAAATTAATGTAATATTTATTTTTTCTTAAATATAGCAAAATACATGTAAATAAACTGATTTAAGTTTGCTAAAAAAAGAAAAAAAGAAAAAAAATGTTTACTATGGAGTTAGTATATATATATACAAATAACTATTGACACCTTTCTTTTTGTTTTTACATATATGTGTATATAAAAATATTTTTATGAAACATAAAGAAATGTGTATGTAACAATTTATTATGTATAAAGTTTAGCAAAAACCATGTATATGTATATATATATTTATGTACATGCACTACATTGCTTATTCATTACTAATCGTTTTAACGTTTATTTTTTTATAAAAGTTCAGTAGAAAAGATGTAAAGATTTTAGAAAAAAATAGTATTATGTTTACTATATAATATTTTTTGGTCTTTCGTTTTTTTTTTTCTAATATTTTTAAAGTAAACACAAAAAATGAAAAGGGTGGAAAAGGAGGGAAAAGGGGAAAAGAAAAAAACATTATTATTTTGGCGTATACGTACATGTAATATATTATATTTATAGGAAACTATGGCGTATGTATACTATTACTATTCCCTTCCAATAAGAATTATTATAAATTGTTAATTGTATTAATAAATAATATTCTTTGTTAGTTAATATGTTTTATAAAAAAAAAAAAAAAATAGAAGATAGTAATAAAAAAAAA
>NW_022302063.1:0-1119 GCF_002776525.5 Piliocolobus tephrosceles | reverse complement strand
CTCAGAAAGACATTCACGTCTTCTCATCTTTCTGATAACTTCATGAATAGTTATTGAATGAATTAGGTTAACACCTCACTGTAATGACACACATCTATATGAAATTTGCTATAGGACAGCTATGATAAAGTCAGGCTGCTGGGGTTGCCTCTGAGCCAACTTTTGACAGGATTTTTGACTTCTGTCCACCCACATTTTGTTTTTTAATTGTTCAAAATGTGACCATAAAACAAGAAGAAACTAGCTTTGACTTAGTCCCCCAAAACGAAAACATTCAAAAAAGAAGTAGAAAAAAAAAGCACCATGGTGCATGTCTAATCTACATCATACATATGGACCCATTGATTTGTTGCCTCTCAGTTCCAAATCACCCCTTCTTTGTCCTATATTGTAATACTGAAACTTTACCCAGTAGACGTTTCTCCTTTGCAGCTGTCTCAATGTTAGTCTTTGTCAATAGAAAGAGCCAAAGAGACACTGACAGGTGAGAGGGTTTCCTACTTCTAGTGTGCTGTTTTGGAGGACGCGACAGTCAGCAAATCAGTACATGAGAGGTCTGACAATACTCACTTCAGGACCTTAGCTCCACCCTGCTCTCTCTGGCTGGTTTCCTCATCACCTGAAGGCTGTTGTCCTTGTGGCAGCCATACTTTCTCCAAAGAGGTCTGAATTTAAGATAGGGGTAGGTGTTGGGAACAGGCCCCCAAATCTGGCCATAAACTGGCCGCAAAACTGGCCATAAATAAAATCTCTGCAGCACTGTGACGTGTTCTTGATGGCCATGATGCCCACGCTGAAGGTTGTGGGTTTACCAGGATGAGGACAAGCAACACCTGGCCCACCCAGGGAGGAAAACTGCTTAAGGCATTCCTAAACCACAAACAATAGCATGAGCTATTGGACATGTTCCTGCTGCAGATAACCAGCCAGAGTTCATTTATTTGTTTCGGCCCATCCCTTTGTTTCCCATTTTAGTTAATCTATAATCTGTAGAAACAATGCTTATCACTGGCTTGCTGTCAATAAATATGTGGGTAAAACTCTGTTCGTGGCTGGCTGTCACCTCTGAAGGCTATCAGACCCTCGATTTCCCACTCCACAATCTATATTTCTCTATAT
>NW_022302061.1:0-1043 GCF_002776525.5 Piliocolobus tephrosceles | reverse complement strand
CCTCTACCAAAGAAAAAAGCTGCCATAGTCACATTGTGGAATATGATGATACAGCTGTGAAAATGAACTGCACTTAGAAGCATCAACAATGAAAAATTAGAGTGAACAAAGGAAATTACTGAAAAATACACTGCTATTCCATGTACAGTTCACAAACCATAACATATGACATTGCTTAATAATATGCACAGAAATGATAAACCTTATGAACAGCAAGACAAACATTAACACATTAGTCCTATGTCTGAGTGAAGAAGGGAGACCCAGGTGATCAAGGAAGGGCATATTGTAGCCTTTCCAGACACTCGATGCTAATGGATGATGACATCACTGCAATTATTAATCTATCGGATTATGCGTTCAGTTTTGTTTGTTTGTTTGTTTCTGAGGTAGAGTTTTGCTCATGTAGCCCAGGCTAGACTGTAATGGCACGATCTCGACTCACTGCAACTTCTGTCTCCTGGGTTCAAACAACTCTCCCACCTCAGCCTCCCGAGTAGCTGGGATCACAGGTGCCTGCCATGATGCTTAGCTAACTTTCTGTATTTTTTTAGTAGAGACGGGTTTCACCATGTTGGCCAGGCTGGTCTTGAACACCTGACCTCAAATGATTCACCCGCCTCAGCCTCTGAAAGTGCTGGGATTACAGGCATGAGCCACCGTGCCCACCCAAATTTTATAGACCCTTATGTGTCATATATTTCATAATAAAACATAAAAAATAAAATATTTACTGTAGTTTGTAAATGAAAGAGCAACAAAAAATGTTGGAAACTTTTAAACATCAAACCTGTTGTATAGCTCATAGTGACCCTCGTATTAAGCTGTGGTAAGTTCCAAGTTGCATTAGTTGCATTTCATTGTCATTTTCTAAAAGCTAGGTAAACAAATGAAAAACAGAATTCAGTTTTAAAAGAAGATATTAAGATAATGTTACTGGTTGAAGGTGTCCGATTCTTGGAACCTTGAACCAAGAACTGGACACAACGCAAAAATGGAGCAAGGAAAGAATGAAGCAGCAAAAGCAGAGACTGACGGAAAAT
>NW_022302060.1:4117-9998 GCF_002776525.5 Piliocolobus tephrosceles | reverse complement strand
TTTAACAGTAATTTTATATACTGATTTGTTATATGAGCCAAATATATCAAATATATAGATGTCGTGTTTTTTACTTTATTCAAAAAATATATAGATGATGATAAGCATATATACACATTATACAAATCGTTTATATATAAATTGCCTACAATACATAATTTTTTATCTTTTCTATTAAGTTGGTACCTATTTGATATATGTAAATGTTGGTAGTTGGTTTTTGCGTCACCATTCTTTTTATCGCTATCGCTATAACTGTCACTGTCATTGTCATTGTCATTGTCGCTATCACTGTCGCTATCACTGTCACCGTCACCGTCACCGTCACTGCAAATATTATATTCTATACCATCATACTTATCAAAAACAGATAGCCCTTTTATATCATCATTTATAAATGCATAATTGGTACTATTTAAGTTTAAATATTGCCTGTTTCTTTGTTCATCCGTTTTTTCTATTTCTTCAACATACTTTTTATTACTATCATTTGGATTAAACACATCTACAACATCATCACTTGAGACATTTTTAACTTGATGTATAGCAATACCACCCATTTGTTGTGTGTTCTTTAGCGGTTCTCTTTGTTTTGTTAAAAAATTGAACCATGTTTCACTCTTTTTGACATCCTCAGAACTCTTTTTTTTATTGTATGCGTGCATGTCTACATTATTACTACCACTACTACCACCACTGTCAACAATAGTACTATCGTAGCTATCACCTGTCAATTTTTTTACTTTTTCTAATAAACAATGCCTACTAACAGTATTACTGTAATAGTATAATAACACATAAGATGCATATTGCACCATAACATTACTATATTCATTTAGTCTATTGTTAAGCGGAAGAACAAATAAAGATGATATTAGTATTTTTAGTGCATCTAAAACAGAAATAACAAAAGGAATAGTTATATCAGTATGCTTCAACTTTTCAAAAAAATTTATATGCTTATAAATAAATAGATATTTTGAATTTTTTTTTTTAATAAATATATTATCATTACTGTCTTTTATATTGAAATTTATAATATTAAGATTGGGCGTTATTTTTAATAACGTATCTAAAAAATTAATGGAATAAATGGATGGAGCCATTTTTTTACATATACAGTAAAAACTGTATAAATTAAACTTTTTTATATTTTCTACTTTTGCAGCTTCGTCAAACGAAATTCTTTCTTCTTTTTGGAGTTCATGCTTTGTCACATCATTCACTTTTTTACATACCCCATCAACATTATCAAAATTAGTTATATCTTCAAATCTTTTTTTAATACATTGAAAAAGCTTATCATAATCTCCATATGTATTAATTAAAAAGGTACTATATTTTAGTAAATCATTTAATATATTTATGTTATAAAAAAATAAATAATTATTATATAATTTAATATTATTATTATTATTATTTATCTTGTTGGAGTAACTTTTTGTTGTGTCATTATGAGTGTCATTGTTAAGCGTACTCTTTTTTTTTATTTCGTCCATTTCTTGTAGTTCGCCCATTTCTTGTAGTTCGTTCATTTTTTTTATTTCGTTCATTTTTTTTATTTCATTTATCAAACTCTTCACAATTTCTTCTGAGCTCATATGTTGTATACCAACCTTGCGATCTGCACCCACATCAAAATGTGGTTCATATATTTCTTTACCGTCATCATCATCATCATCGTCATCATTTTTTTTTTTTTTTAATTCTGTAGTTATATCTTCTAAATTTTTATTCAAGTTATAACATAAACGAAGAATAATATTTTTTAACAAAACATCCTCTTGGTTAAATTTTTTTTTTTTTTTTTATATTATTAGTTAAATTAACAGCGTAATTATTAATTTCAAAAATGTTGTTTTTTACTTGATAAAAGTCATACAAAGGAAGTGGTTTTTGGTATTCATAACTATTTTCCAAGTTTGTGTCTGTTAACGCTGCGGAGGTGGTGGTAGTAACTACAGTACCCATTGCACGATCCAACGGTGGCACAAAAGAAAACACAGAACAAACTTTAAAAAGACGTATCAAAGTATTATTATCGACTGTTAATAAATTAACTGAAGCATTCACATAATATCTCAACTCATTTATAAACATATATAACCTCTGGTTTTGTATATTCGAAAGAAATAATATTTTTCCCATACATTCGAATATGAACAATAAATTATTTAAATCGTAAAATTTTAAATTGGAACTGAGCTTATCAATTAATATTGTTATTGTAAAATTATACAAGTTATGCATGTTATTTTGAAAATTTTTAGTATTATTCTCGTTTTTATTTTTATAGCAATTGATATGTTGCTTAACTAGGTGATCATATACAGTTTGGTTGGCACCAATAGACTTGGACTTGGACTTGGACTCTGACTCTGACTCTGGCTCTAGCTCTAGCTCTGGCTCTGCCTCTGCCTCGGGCTTGGACTTAGACTCTGGCTCTGGCTCTGGCCCGGACTCGAGTCCACGCCTAGTCTGTTTACAAAACCCAACATTATTACCATGATTACTAACGTCATTAGGTCGTATGCTTTTTTCACTATTATCCCCCTTGTTTGCATTAGCCAAACCTAATTCAAAATTTTCAACACTTTTTACAAAACGAACAAAATAACCAACTTTTTGAAACTTATTAAACGGGTTTTGAATAATATAATTTATTATATTATTAAATAAATTATGACTTGATATTAATAAATCTGATAAAACTATAAAACTAAAACTCAAATCATACGGCTTCATCATGTCTAACTTGTTTTCATATGTATATATTATAGCATGTACACTCTTACTATTTATTTGACTTTTTAGTGAATTAATAGTTTTGGTAAAAAAATTTAGATCTATTAATTCGTTAATGTTTTGCCGAAATATCTTATTTAAATAATCTTTTAATAGTAATACATTTTCAAATTTATTCGAAAAAAAACTTGATTCATATAAGTACCTTTCTATCAATTTTACATTTTTTATGTTTGTACTGGTAGTAATAGAATGATTTTCCTTACACACTTTCTCTATTCTTGTTTCACCACCTCCCAACTTAAGCACCTTTTCCAAAAAAATCGAGTCAAGCTGCTTTTTATTTTCTATATATAATGGATCTTTAAGTTCCCTGTTTGCATGTTGTATACCAACTGAATCATTTTCTTCTATGGTATTTTCTGTTTTTACATTCTTATAAATATATGTTATGTCTCTTTTTTTCAAATTAACAACTAAACACTCAAAAAATAAGTTATTCAAAATACTATTTTTGATGTTTGTATCTACATTTTTAAGAATAGTTAATAACAAAAAGTATTCTATATTTGTTAATTTTTCAAAAAAATCATTTATTTCTTTTGTAATTTCTTTATTTTCCCCCCTATTTAATATTAATTTATCAATTTGAATAAAAACATTATTCCATGTTCTCATGTCGTCTATATTAGTTAAGTTGTTTATCATAAAAACTAACAACTCTTTAAGGTTCAGTCTGGCAAAATTAATACTTTTTTTTTTGTTACTTGTTACTGCATTGTTAGTAGTACTACTAGTTACGACAGTCTGCGCAAAATTTACAAACATTAATTTTTTTATTTCATTTGGGGTTATGAAATTAATAAATCTATTATTTAAATGAGAAAATGCATTTTTATGTTTTAATTCGGTAAAAGAAAAACGAAAAAAAAGTTGTTTTTTAACTTTATCATGACATTTATCTTTTTTCACATTTTTTCTTTTTGTTAAATCAAATAAACTATCTATATTGTTTGATTCGTGTAAGCTGAAAGCTTCACATTTATTTGTTTTGTCACGCGTTTTGTCACGCGTTTTGTCACGCGTTTTGTCACATGTTTTGTCACGCGTTTTGATATCTTGATTTTTTTCAGTTTTTGTTTTACTACAGTAAAATTTTTTTTGTTTTGCCTCACTTTTATTGTTTAATATTATATTACTAAAAATATTATTCATATAACTATCATTATTGACCAATTTACTTTTACAAATCATTCCTAAATTAATATAATTATAACTTTGCTTGCTTTTTTCATGATCATATTTATAATTTTTTTTAATCACGCATCGTTTTATCATTTTTTTTTTTGTTTTTTGCTTCACTAGTTATTTTTTTTTTTGTCCAATTTGTAACTTTTTTTTTTGTCCAATTTGTAACTTTTTTTTATTGTTCAAATTTTGTATCTGACTATTTCTTTTTCTTAATAATTACATGTGCTTTATATATTGTTTACATTTAATATCAACCTAACAGGTTATTGACATTCTTATTTGTTTTACTCTATTTTGGTTCGTTTCATTACCTTCATTTACGAAATTAATGATTATAAGACTTTCTAATTTTGTTCCAAGCCTATAACCGACAAAATTGAATATAAATATATATTAACTGATTAAACATATTCTTACATACAACTTGTCATATTTTTAACACATCTACATCTTTGCTTATCACTGTTATTATTGCTGTTTTTTTTTGCTATAAAGTAAGAAATAAATAAGCACAGTAGTTTAATACGCGTATAATATATATATATATATACATATGCATACATATATATGCACAAGCAACTTTTAACGGCGTTTGGTCTTCTTATGCATTCACATCCAGTTTTTTTTTTTTTTTTTTTTTTTTTTTTTCTCTCAATTTTTTATTTTTCTCTCAATTTTTTATTTTTCTATATTTATGTCATTATACGACAAAAGTGGATAAATAAAATAACACAGCTATGCAAAATGCGAATGTTTAAGTATGCTTTAGAATGTTTTGTTTTTTTCAATTAATGGTTACTATCAACAAACATTTTTATAACTTAAAAAATTTTATTAAAAAAAAAAAAAAAAAAAGAGGGATTGGCCACATATATATGCATATACGTACTTGTTTTTAATATTATGTTATGGAACATACGTTATAGAATATTAGAATCAAAAAAATTATTTTATGCTTCATTATTACTTAAGTAAATTTTATTTTTTTATGTTTTCTTGTTTATAGTAATCATATCCCATTATAATATAGCATACATATATATACTTATGCATATATATATGTACCCAAAACATGAATGAAAAGCATCTTGTAACGTTTACTTTTTTTTTTTTTTTTTTTTTTACAAAATAAGTAATGGTGAAAAACTTATTAAATACCAACGTGATTAAAGTGTAAATATACTTATGCATATATGTGTTGAAGATTTTTTAACATCAAAAAAGAGAGAAAAAAGAAAAAAAAGAAAAAAAAATAATTTGACACCTCATATTTTTAAAAAATAGTTCATTAAGAAAAATAAGAAGGTACTAAAAGCAAGTTATATATGTGCGTATATATGTATATAAATATTTGGTTAAAAATAATTAACTCTTAAAAAACATACAAACAAACAGTCTAAAAAATAAAATATATATTTTTTGGTATATGTCTTATGTTTCAACATATGTGTACTATAAGCAGAAGTAAAAGCCGACAAAACAGCCGAACGACACAACAAACACGCTACAAAATATTTACGATTGAGGTAGAGTGATAAAGAAGTATAAAAAATAAAAAATTACAGCATACATTTATGTATATATATATATATATATACATACACATATGCAAATACATATGCAAATACATATACTTAAAAAAAGTAAAAGTGAAATCAAAGCACATAACCTTATAATTTACAACAAACGTTATAATAATTTTATAAGATTATAATTTTAAAATTTTAAATTTAATTTTTTATTTTTTTTTTTTTTTTTTTTTTTTTTAATACTATGTACACGTGCTATTTTTGTGTAGTATGGTACACGATTGATTATTTTGGGGGCCGACAACTATCTTTAAAAAGATGCGCAAAAAAAAAAAAAAAAAAAAAAAGTACTTTTT
>NW_022302060.1:2240-4017 GCF_002776525.5 Piliocolobus tephrosceles | reverse complement strand
GTGTTAATACATAAAATCGTATGTTTTAGTATGGTTAATTAATTTATTAATATGTTTATTTGTTTTTTTTTTTTACTTATTTTTATTATGTACTCGTTTAATTACTTATTTTTTTTATTTTATTTTTTGTAGTTATCATATAGGTAACTTATGTATTTCATTTTGTTTTTTCTTTATTCAGGTATATATATAAATTGTACCTATAATTATACATGATGACTTTTTACAAATAAGGTACTAATGTTACTAAAAAGGTGGTCACATGTTATATTTATATAATTTGATATGTTGTTTAAAAAATTACTTGTATTTATACTTCTAGAAATGAATGGAGTCAAACTATCAACCATTTTTTTTTTTTTTTTTTCAACTTTTGTTTTTAATAAATTATTTTTTTTATTTATTCACACTACATTTGTTGTTTTCATTTTTACGTTTAGTTTTGATTTATGTATAGATGTATGAATTGCATTATCTTGTCCAATTTATGTAGTAGTAATAGTAGTGTTATTTTTAAGCATATCACATAACTGTTTTGTCATATTACTAGATATACAATGAAAACTATTATTATACACCCCTTTCCCCCCCTCTAACTACACATGGTACTATTATATATGCTCTGGTCACATCCTCTATCATTATAACTATTGTCATATATATTTTCATTATAAACAAGACTGCTTGTTCTGTTATTGGTCAGCTTTTTCGTTTTCTATCAATGGACTCGCATCATTATTGTACATCTTCAACTGGTGGTATGAATTATTATGTGGATACTGTAATACATTTTTTTTTTTTTTTTTTTTTTTTTTTACACTATATTATTACTATTTTCATTTTTTTACTTCGCTTGTTTTGTAACGTTTTAACTTGTTTATCATATTATTGTCTCGTGTTTTTTTTTTTTTTTTTTTTTTTATTATAAATGATATGCTCTGTGTCAGTATGTACACACAAGTTTCATTGTAATTGCACACTACTGCATGTTATTACTATTATCTCTATTATATAAACGATTCAAATCATACTTTAAATTATATATTAATTTGACAAAGGTTAGTACAAATCGTTTTACTATATTTGATACTACATTTCTTTTTTTGTTCATATAATAACTATTATTTGTAGCTACATTTTCGTTCTCATTATTATCTAAGTTTGTATAGTTTGAGTAATAATATTCGTTATTTATAACAGGGGCGCTGACACACTTATACTATTAATAATAACACTACAACTGCTACTACTACTACTACTACTACTACTGCTGCTACTACTACAACTGCTACTACTACTACAACTGCTACTACTACTACTACTGCTGCTACTACTACTACTACAACTACTACTAACAACAACTACTAACAACAACTACTAACAACAACTACTAACAACTACTACGACTAGTGTTTAAATTTATGTTATCTTTATATACACATCCTTTTATGTTATACTTATTTTGCTCGAATGCTTGGTCATCATTATATTCATCATTTATATTTTTCTTATAGACTTTTAAATTATGACACATATCAAATAGGTTATAGTACTCATTTATATTATTTTTTTTATTTTCATATAGGCAATTTATATAACCTTCGTTATTATCATTATTATTTTTTATTATTTCAAATTTTACTCCATCTGTGTTAGTCATGTCATAAGTGTTGGACATGTGATATATACTATTAATACCATCCGAGTTAATTATACCATCCGAGTTAATTATACCATCCGAGTTAATCATACCATCCGAGTTAATCATACCATCCGA
>NW_022302060.1:0-2230 GCF_002776525.5 Piliocolobus tephrosceles | reverse complement strand
ATCCGAACTACCTACACTATCCGAACTACCTACACTATCCGAACTACCTACACCATCCGAACTACCTACACCATCCGAACTGACCATAATATCTGTACTAGCCATACTATCTATTTCAATTTCTGTTATGTTATCAAAGTTTGATTTTTCTTGTTTTTTATACATTCCGCCTGTTTGGACTTGTACATCAGGGTAGTTAGTTTCATTTATAAAAATTATATTATTGTTAATAACATTATCGTCGCTATTACTTAAGTTATAATCGCTATTACTTAAGTTATAATCGCTATTACTTATGCTATAGTCGTTCCTATATGCATCATAGCATAATTTATTTTCGTTGAAACTATGACTATCACTTAATATTTCGTTTGAAGCACAACCTAATTCATCGTGCAACAATTCGGTATATCTATTTACACTTCCATATTCCATGTCTTTATTTTTATCATTCATATTAAACATATTTACATCATTTTCATATGTTCTTATATTTTTTGTATAATCATTTGTAGTATTAGTATGTGTCGAGTAATAATTCTCTTTCATATTAAACTTGTCATAGTTGCTATTATGAAATTTTGTAGTATCTATAAAACATATATTTGGGTAATTAGTACTAGTAACCTCTGTATATTTTCCATTTGGAATACTATTCATGTTATTTCTTGCATTTGTGTTTGTTAAACATAAGGACATATTTTCATTAAATAGGTTATTTGAGTTAGCTAGATTGGACGAGTTAATCCTACTACCTATACATCCCAAATCATTATCATTCTTATCCAGTCGGTTGTCCGCATAACGTGCGAAATTTATATTTTCTAACTTATACGTACAATGACATTCATCTGTATTTAATGGAATTCCATATTCCACACCATCCATTTCATTAATTCCTTTCATTCCTGTTAGGTCGTTCATTTCGCTTATATTATAAGAAGTAATCACTTTCTTCATATACAAATTACGTGCCACCATACCAGTTGTATCATTCTTTATATTGTCATTTCCTATACTATTCATATTTGTAATATTATAATTATTTAATTGAGCTAATTCATTTAAGTTATTTGTATTAGCAAAATTAGTCACATTGTTAGGTATTCCTGGTAAGTTCATATTATTATCTTTTTGTGTCTTGATTATGTTGTACATATTTATTTTATTATTATTTACACTGTTCATATGTATTGTATTGTTTACAAAAGTAAAATTTGGAATAATATTTGTTGACTCATAAATGCTCATATTATCCATATGGTAATCCACATTTTTCGCATTGTTATATTTTTTATAATTTAATAAAAATTTATTTTCCTCAATATTATCATCAACCAAATTCATCCTACACGAATCGATATCACTATGTATACCATTGGATATATTTAGTTTACTCTTATCACTATTACCGTGTTTCTGTAAAATATTACTATCTATATCCTTTGCATTGTTAAGAGTGTCATTATTGCTACAAAATAATGTATTATTTTTTTGGGGGGTATACCCATTTCTTTCTTGTTCAACCATATCAAGTACATCAGTATGACTGTTCATATTAACACGCTTAGAATCATTATTGCTATTGTTTCGTTTACTACATCGGTAAGTATTACTCTTGTGATGAATACTACGTTGGAAACTACTAGTATTACGATGACGTATGTAATTATTATTAACACTTGCAACTGCCTTGTCTGAACGTACAGTTGCTAGACTGCTACTATCGTCTGATGTGTTCAACCATTTTTTTACATAACCACTCATGGATAAATAGTTCAAAGATGAATCATTTATATCTTGCAAATAAGTTTCAAGTCTATCATCCTTATTAACATTCCATCCAACAGATAAAACATGTAAAAAAAATAATTCTGCATCTCTTTTCTGTTGCATTTTGTATGCATAATTAGCATTTATTGGTACTTCAAAATATTCATAAAAGTTTTTTGATTTATACTGATAACATACTCTATACCCTCTTGGATTAGTAACAAATTCAATTGCTTTATTTTTTTCAAATGAATTGACATTATTCGTTTTTTTTTTTAAGCAATTTGTATTTGTATTATTTTTATTTTTTTTATTAAATATATTATCACCATACTTATTTATTTCTGTTTCGTTTTTATACATACCTGTGTTATTATCTTCTATACAAAACGTACGATCAAACGTCTTCTTATTCTTATTACCATTACTATCATTATTCATGTCATCAACTTTGCTA
>NW_022302059.1:0-1281 GCF_002776525.5 Piliocolobus tephrosceles | reverse complement strand
TTCATATATACCAGAAGTCAACATAAACTAAGCATATATAATGGGTAGACAATCCAAAAAGAGATATATAAAATGGTTAATAAATACACAATTTATTTTATTTAAAAGTATATAATTCTAATGTGATGAAGCAACAGAAATGAGATTTATCGTCCCACATGAAATAACTAAAAATATAGACAAAATATGTAAAATAAAAGTTTTTAGGACATTGGACATTGAGCGATGAAGGACGCTGATCCCTGAATGATGAGAAACAAACACATCAATCCTAGGATTGTTACAGCTTGCTACCTTGAAGAATGAAGTTGAGGCACAGGAGAACTATCTGAAATGGAACATACAAAGAAATTCTTTTTTTTTTTTTTTTTGAGACGGAGTCTCGCTCTGTCGCCCGGGCTGGAGTGCAGTGGCCGGATCTCAGCTCACTGCAACCTCTGCCTCCCGGGTTCACGCCATTCTCCTGCCTCAGCCTCCCGAGTAGCTGGGACCACAGGCGCCCGCCACCTCGCCCGGCTAATTTTTTTGGGTATTTTTAGTAGAGACGGGGTTTCACCGTGTTAGCCAGGGTGGTCTCGATCTCCTGACCTCGTGATCCGCCCGTCTCGGCCTCCCAAAGTGCTGGGATTACAGGCTTGAGCCACCGCGCCTGGCCATACATGCTTTTTAAGAAAAGTTTTAAAAGCATATTAGTAAGCTTGAGGCAACTTCAAGTAGCCCAATCTACATATATTTATAATCCTTGAAAAAGTGAACCACAAAAAATATTTGGAATAATAACTACAAATTTTCCAAATTTGTTAAAAACACTTAACTAGATAGTTAAGAAATTCAATAAACTGAAGTGTAAGACATATGAAGAAAACTATAGCAAGGCATATCACAATGAAATTCATTAAAATTAATCATAAAGAAAAATTATTAAAAGCATCTAGACAGAAAAGATGCACTGTACACAGAAGAACAAAGTTAAGAATGATGGCATATTCTTACTGAAAAAAATGCAAACCAGAAGGTAGTAAACATCTTTACAGTATAGAATAAGATACTTATTCTTCAGTATCTTAAATTTTTTGACTAGAAAATAATAAAATATTTAAAAGATTAAAGTGAAATAAAGACACATTAGAGCTGGAAGAATATATTACTTGCACACCTGGAGTAAAAGGTAATTTAAAGGATGTTCTTCAAGCAGAAGAAAAAGTGAGACTAGGTGGAAATCTGTATCTATACGAAGAAATGATGAACACTGAAATTGGTAGTTACATGGGTAAATATAAA
>NW_022302058.1:0-4305 GCF_002776525.5 Piliocolobus tephrosceles | reverse complement strand
GGGGTTGAAGGTTGGGGTTGCAGTGAGCTGTCATTGCACTACTGCACGCAGCCTGGGTAACAGTGAGACTGTCCAAAAAAAAAAAATTAAAGGAGTTCAAACGAATTCGCCCATACCCTTTAAATTTTCATTTGGGTACATGGGGTGATCTAGTTCCTTTTTGCATTGCAATACATGAATAATCTAACAAATAATTAAATATAATCTAACAATTAAAGGGGAAAATTTATTTTCCCATTTCATTATTTCCTATTTCAGGGAAAAGCTTAAAATTTTTCCCTATTTCAGGGAAAAAGCTAAAAATCATTTTAAACATTCCTTCCACAAAACAGTATACTCAGTCATCTCTATCTGCTATATAATGTGGAATTCTGCTTCACATGTCTACAATACAGTTTTTGTTAAACAGCGTTTATGTAGACAGGCAAGAGAGAGAAACACTTGGTCTATGTAGAAGCAGCAGAAGACACGTTTTAACAGAAAAGGGAGAAGATACCACCGTGTGGATCATCCGGAAATTCTGTCCTCATCTTGTCCACACACACAGAAAACACCCAAGCACGTGCCTAGTGTCCAACAGGAGCACAGAAAGGACAGGGATCCCTCCAGTTGTTTAATGACCAGCCCCACTTGTCACCACACATAACAAAATCCACGTGGCAACTTCACGTTTCATTCACGATTCCACGGAAACCAGGCTGAAGAACTGAGAGATGTTTTGCCCACCTTTAAAATCCAAGTGTGGGACAAACACGTTATGGGTTCACTTAACTTTTCCAAATTTTTACTTGGAGAAACCTACAAAGTTCTTGCCAGTTACATTCTTAAGTTTTTCAATAATTTTTAACTGCAAAGGTTGGGAAGACTTCTAAAAGTTACACACACTCGGCCCAAGGCAGTGGCTCACGCCTGTAATCTCAGCACTTTGGGAGGCCAAGGCGGGCGGATCACGGGGTCAGGAGATCGAGACCATCCTGGTTAACACAGTGAAAACCCGTCTTTACTACAAGTACAAAAAATTAGCCAGGCATCGTGGTGGGTGCCTGTACTCCCAGCTACCCAGGAGGCTGAGGCAGGAGAATGGCGTGAACCCGGGAGGCGGAGCTTGCAGTGAGCTGAGATCGTGCCACCGCACTTCAGCCTGGGTGACAGAGGGAAACTGTCTCAAAAAAAAAAAAAAAAAAAAAAAAAGGAGGTACACACATACACGCCACATTCTTCTCTCAAAGAGACAGGCCCTTTTGTAAGATTCCAGATGTAACTGTGGTTGTCACCCTGCTTTTGAGAGGATGGGCTGTTTTAAGCATGAACAGCCTTTTCCTCCATGCACTGAGGATGCACCATGGGGGACAGTGCTGCCGCTACCTCCCCTGTCTCTGCTCAGGTTGGGGCAAGGGGAGCTCATCTGTCTCCTGTCACACAGGCCAGGTGCTCAGGAGGGGGCTTCCAGGACTCGCTGTAGGCATTAGTTAGCAGGGCAGGCAGTGCCTCGTGCTGGTGGGCATCCAGCAGTAACAGGGTCTTGCACTTTACTCCCTGGGCCCAGCCCCAGACAGAGGGGAAAGACACATGCACCTTAACTAATGTGTATTTAGAGACACACAGAGACTCTGCAGTGCAAGGCACAGAACTAGAAGGAATCGTGGAAATAAGAGGGAAGACATTTGGTTACGACTGGCAGAGCCACCTCAAGCCTCAGCACTTCCTGCCGGAGCCCTCACTGACCAGACTCCTCCGGTGTCACTGCCACTGCCTTGCCCAGCTCATGACAGGGCAGACGGTAACAGAGCCTCAGAACAACCTCCCACCCCTTCCTCACCAGCCCAGGGGATGAGCTGCTCATGAGTGTCCCAAAGCCTGAATGAGGGAACACAGAGGTGACTGAGCAGAAAAGGGGACAGCCACAATGGCCACGGGTGTGCAGATATTGCTGGGCAGGCACCCCAGCAGCCCTTTCCACCTTAAAGAGGACAGCCACGGGTGCGCGGATGCTCACGCGTGACCCAGCCGTCCTTTCCACCTTAAAGGGGAATGGCCATGGCTGTGCAGATATTCCCGGGTGCCGCACAGCCCTTTTCACCTTAAGGAGATGTTCACAGTCTCATTTCAGTCTCCAAACTATTCAGTGAAGTTGGAGTATCACTGTGGACCAACACTGATTGGCACCAAGTAAGGGCAATTTTACAATCACGTCTCGACCATGAGACAATCAGGTCTTTGGCCATGTGGTCAAAGCTTTTTCTGTAACAAAGTTGGATAATTAAGTTGAACTTTGCATTTCCAAAGCTTCTTACAGAAACCACATCTTCCTAAGTGTGGCTCTGTGGTGTCACGTGCACACATCGGTAGCCAGGCTTGCCAAGACTCACTGCACGTTACACGTTCACCTGAGAAGGCTGCTCAATCCTTGAGGGCTCTGGCGTGCTCTGAAATGAATTTGCCACTTCAGCCTACACTCTACTCCCTTGTTTGGTTCAAGAAAACCGAAAGGCAGAATTCGTTTTGGCCAATCGCCTGCTGCACCCAACAGCAGAGGTTTTAGTTATAGTACTTTCATTGCATCATAGAAAGCAGAGTCATATAGATCAACTCATTATTACCACTCCAAAGGTTTAGCAAATCTCCAGATAATCAGGCACACATTTTAAGAAGCTACATTAAGGTTTACAATACTCAAAATTTAAAACTATATCCATGCTTCAGAAAACCACCGTTCCCATTTTAGAAGGCCAAATGCATAGGAGAAAGAAAGAAACGTGCTGAGTGCATTTTTTTGGTAATCTTATGGAGAAACTGCCACCATAAAAATGGCTCTAGTTCCCAGCTCCAGATGGGTGTGCTGGGTTGCTTCACTCAATTTCAACTCCAACTGAAGCTGGGAAACTAGAAATCCATTCCCAGACTCCAGGGCACCAGAATTCCCACTTCTGGAAACAGCCTGGAATGCAGACTTGTAGCAGAGAATTCTTTCCTGCCCACCCTAACCGTCCTCTGTGGAAGGCAACAGTCAAAGACAAGTCCCCCCCTCTAGGCACAACTACACCACGAAGAATCATTTCAAAGTGGGAGGTGCCCACTGCTCTAATGGCAGGCCTGTCGGCGTCTCAGAGCAGCCGGAACTGCTCCCTCCTTCACAGGGAAGGGGAAACAAGGCCAGAAGGAAGTGGTTGGGGAAGCGAAGGGGTGGCTGATCGCGGATCAGGTTTCCTCAGAAGGGTCTTGGGCTCAGGGAAGGAGAGATGAGGAACCACCAAGAGTTGGCTAACAAGAGTTTTGTTCTGATTGATCAGTGAGAACAGGCAGTTTAGCTAATCACTTATAAGGGAGAGAAGGGGGATTGGAAGGCCTGTGTCTGGCCTTGTCCTCGGTAAATGGTCATCCAAAAGTCAGCCTAAGCCACATGGGAAGGGGCTTCTTGTAGTAAACAAAGTGGGAGCGCAGTGGTGGGGAGGGAGAATGTCTTAACCATCACTGTTTTACAGTATCACAAGGCTCAGGCAATGTTCAGTATTGTCACACATCAAGGTTTTAACAGTCTGAAGAAAACTACAGTCCTAAGGTGTCAGTTCTCAAAGCCCTTAAGTTCCTCCTGCTAAGATTCCCAGAAGGTCTCCACTTCTTTCCCCAAACCCTAACTTGCACAGGCACCTGCGTCTTTCTCCTGCAGCAAATGCAGATAAGAAGGCTGTGGCTCTGCTGCAGTAATGATGCCATGGCAGCTCTAACACCACAGCAGAGCAACGGCTCTGGCCTGAATGTCCCCAAAACCTCATGCTGAAACCATCTCCAAAGGGATACATTAAGAGGTGGGGCAGGCCTTTGGGAGGTTCCACTCTCAGGACTGGGGTTGGTGTCCTTGTTGGGAGGCCTGAAGGAGCCCTCCTGCTCCTCCATCACGTGAGGCCCGATGAGACGCCTGCTGCCACGGGAGACCCGGCGAGATGCTGCCATCTGTGAATCACAGGCCCTGGGGCACCAGATCTGCAGACGCCTTGACCTTAGACTGCCTTGACCTTGGACTTCCCAGCCTTCAGAGCTGTGAGCAATAAATGTCTGTTTACAAATCACCCAATAGACAGCAACTGAACAGAGAGACAGTCATGTTACAACATGAATCACATTCTCAGTGGGCCAGAGGCCTCCCTGTGAGCCACCACAATAAAGAACACCCTGGAGGATGGAAAGGGGGTCCCAAGGAATTCTACCCAGCACCAGGGTGTCTATCCTTTCTTGCAAGAAGATAACTGAGCCATGACAGGAAACTATGGGGTGGGTGGGGCTGGACAGTAACGTGTCACCTGCTCA
>NW_022302057.1:0-3488 GCF_002776525.5 Piliocolobus tephrosceles | reverse complement strand
AAAAAAAAAAAAATATATATATATATATATAATTTTGTGGAATTATAGTAAAAAAGAAGCTGCATTTGAGGGACAAAATTCAAAGGTTTCTGTATTTTATGGAATTCAAATTCATTCTATTGTATTAAGAGTGGATTATCCTGGGGCCAGGCGCAGTGGCTCACGCCTGTAATCCCAGCATTTTGGGAGGCTGAGGTGGGCAGGTCATCTGAGATTGGGAGTTCGAGACCAGCCTGACCAACACGGAGAAACCCCATCTCTACTAAAAATACAAAATTAGCCAGGCGTCATGGCGCTTGCCTGTAATCAATCCCAGCTACTCGGGAGGCTGAGGCAGGAGAATCTCTTGAACCCAGGAGGTGGAAGTTGCGGTGAGCTGAGATCGCGCCATTGCACTCCAGCCTGAACAACAAGAGCAAAACTCAGTCTCAAAAAAAAAAAAAAAAAAGAAAGAAAGAAAAAAAGAAAAGAGTGGATTATCCTGAACCCAAATAGAAAATATCTGAAGGGAAAGACTATGTTTTCCTGTAAGATAGATTGAGCAGAAAAATTATTAAAACAACCTAATGATCTACTGTGACTAACATTTTGCAACTCAACCTGTTTAATAGGCTCTGGAAAATAAGCAATGGTTTCTAGAGAAGAGTAAAAAAGCCAGAATAAGAAAATTAAATTAGTGATACTCTTTCTGTGGGGAAGCCTATTAACCGCAGAAAAGAATAACAAAGTCAGACAAAAGAAGCCTACAACAAATCTGTGTATGTGTATGTGTGCATGTGTATGTGTGCATATATTTCTCTCAGACATATGCCAACTTTTCAGTCAGAAAAAAAAGGCTAAATGTTGGAAACTGGTACTTAATTGATTTCTAGAATGCAAACCTAACCCTTTTTGACACAGATTGATCCTATTATAAAATTCATGAAATTTGAAAGTGAAAATCTGTTATGTAATGCTTAAGTAGATATTGGTAATTTTGGATTTAGTTTAAGTTAAAATGGTAAAGGGAGAATTTTAATGAAAGTGTTTATTGTAAAACTGAAAGATATTAAAATGTTTTGCTTACAATTTTTTTAAAAGTCCAAAATGCTTAAAAAGTTTTAGTCACATCCAGTATTTCCTAAAATGTTTATAATATTGTAACCTAGTAGTGTGACATTTGTACTTCATATTATTAGCAGCTGTATTATGCTCTCTAATGCAATTTCTTTTTTATTATATGAATATAACACTGAAATTAGTACTAGGAAAAGCAACTGCGTGTTAAAAACCATCATATTTTTTACGGGCAAATTTGGACTGAAATTGTCACTTTGTTAGGAGTTACATTGCCACCCTTTAGCTCCAGGGCAGCATCTGAACAGAGATCTCCCCCAATTATTTTAAGATCACTGTGTTAGTGTTAGATTTTTTAAATGTTTAGATGAAATATTTGATTAAAATATTACACTAAAAATGTGTTTAAACTAATATGACTTTAGTCAGTTTCCTATGATGATAACATAGCTTACATGTAAGTGATGCTTCTTATATACCAGATATTCAGCTAGACAACTGACATAGATTATCTCATTTCATCCTTCCAGATGTGAGGATGAGAAAACAGAGGCCTGGAGAACCTGAGTAATGTGGTGGTGATCACTAAACTAGTAAATGGTTATGTTTTGACTAAGTATTTCTTGTTATCATGTAATGCTATCTATCCCTTTTAAATAGCTGTAAAACTCAGAGTTTACAACTTCTGGTCTTAACCTTTAAAAAATAATCAACTGGAAATTATGACTATCATATAGAAGTATGTTTTAACCTTCAAATAATGATGTTATAAGCAATTCCATCTTCATAGTCACCCCCCAGTATTTGATCTCTGATAAGTGAATTGTTATTTGTTACACACAGCCTCTTAGCTTCTTTCCTGTGTCTAGGCCTCTGGTTCTCATCCACTCTTTATAGAACTGTTTTATAAAATTACGCAGATACTAGGTTCACATTATTCCTCCATTATTTTTAAGAATGCTGTTAAAAAGTCAGGACCTTTTTTTTTTTTTTTAAATTAAAACCCTCATACAGAAAATGCTCAATGAACATATTCTAGTTCTTAACCCCCAGGTGAAGAAATAAAATAATGCCAACACATTAGAATTATAGCAAGCAAGCCCTCGACCCCAACCCCAATCCAACCTTCTTCCCCAAAGGTAATCTCTATCTTGATTTCTGTCAATGTTATTATTTCATTTTGGCTGTTTTTGTGCTACATAAAATGTCTTTATATTGTATATATTCTTTTGTGACTGGCCTTTTTATTCAGTTAAGTTTGTGAGATTGATTCACAATGTTGTTTATAACTTTAGTTTGTTGATTGTTACTGCTGTATAGTATCTACTCCATGACTGTGAATATATATGACAATTTACTTACCACTTTACTCTTGATGGGTGTTTAGGTGTGTCCAGTTTTGACCATGTTTAATAGTGTTTTTATTCTGGCAGTTTTTCCTGTGCATAGGGAAACCTTTGTATGCCATTCATATGCCATAGCATAGCATACAAATATAGTCAAATTTAATACTCAATATCAAACAGTTTTCCAGGGTGATTGTGCCAATGTATAGTCCTACTGGTACTGTATGAGAGTGCTGGTCACTCCACTTCCTTTTCCATACTTGGTGTCCTCAGTTTTGTAATTTTAGCTCTGCCACTGGGTATATAGTTTCAGTTTTAATTAAAATTTTCCTTGAAGAGTCCAATAACCGAAATAAATTGAACTCATCCTTAATTTATTTCTGGATTTATTTCTTACATTTGTTTAGGATTTTAGTCTATGTGTTTATGAATGAGATTAGTTTGTAATTTTCCTATCTTGAGATTCTCTTATTACAGTTGACACCAGGGTATACCCACATAATTAGTTATTCAGTGCTTACTCTTTTTCTCTTTCCTGGAAGAATGTGGTGTTGTTTCTTCCTTAAAGTTTTGGAACAGTTTACTGATAAAATTATCTGTGCCTACCGGTGTGTGTGGGAGGCTAGGGGAGGTTTTAAATTATGAGTTAGATTTATTAAAAATTGTTTTATGACTATTAAAATACTCTATTATATATCAATTGTGTATGTTTGGCTAGTCCCTTGTGTCTAAATTTTCCATTTTTATTTTTATAATGGAAAATCCTATTATAATGTATTTGAAGACTCCTTTAATATTCCCACATTATTCATTTGAGTTTCCTGAACCTCTTTATTCTGCATATTTTTTCTATTTAAATTATTTCTGCAGTTACCTTTATAAAAAATTTCCTTCAGTTTAAATTTTATTTCTTTTTCTAATTTTTGAAGTGGTTGGTTGCTTCCTGTTTCTTTCATGTATTGAAAACTAGTTTTTCCTGTTAGCATATTATGCTTTAGTTTTTACCACTTTTGTTATCCAAATAAAATAGTTTTTTGTTTTCCATTTGATTTCCTTTTTGACTTACGAGTGTAATACTTGTCAAAC
>NW_022302056.1:0-1078 GCF_002776525.5 Piliocolobus tephrosceles | reverse complement strand
AAATAGTGGTATTAAATTTTTAATGAATTTAATAAACTATGTATTATCAATTTTTTTTTCAGATAGAATAAAAATGTATATACATAATTGAATATGTATGTACAAATGAAACAAATTATTATCATATTTGTAACATTATAACTTAAATATAAATATTAAAACATATAAATTGTAAATATCAATAAAAATATACCATAAATTAAATTAGAAAATGTAGAACTGGAGTCTAATTCAGTGGTACTTTCTATAGGACTGGATTCTGATGTGATAGCACTTTGTGTAAAACTTGAGTCTAATTTGATAGTAATATTTGTAGGAGTGGATTTTAAATTGGGATGATTTGTTGTAACAATGGATGGTGAATTTTCAGTACTTTCTTTAGAACTGGGTGTTACTATAGTGAAACTAGCTGTAAAAATAAAATCGTTATTGGTTGTATTTTCTTTGGATTTGGATGTTATTTTCGTGAAAATTTGTTGACATTGGTTTTTGTTTTTATTTTCTAGACTTTGATAAAGTTGGATTAGTAATTCTTCACTAGGTGTCTCTTTAGTTGTTTTGTTATTTTTTTTATTTTCTTCATTGTTTTTTGTAGAATCATTGTTATCTGGTTTTTCTTGCACTTCAGGATAAGATTCCATACATGTGTTTAGCAATTTTTCAGTATCATTATTATCGTTTTTTAGGTTGTTGTTTAAATTGAAAAACATATTTAAACATACATGCTCATTTATTTTTATTGCATTACAAAATTTTTGGTTAATAGGTGATAGCTCCGAATTTATTGTATACTTATTTACATAACGAAGAAATTTTAACTCGGGGAAATTTACGTAGTCTTTACTTGTAAAAAACAAGTTTATGTTGTTTTTTATAGTAGTACATTGAGGTAAAGGTACAACATTTTTTTTGGGAATAGCCATACTATCAAGATGTTCACACAAATTTGGATATTCATGTGCATACAATGGAAGCGGATATACCATTTCACAATTATCATTTTTAGTATAACTTGCACATATAAAAGTTGTTACATTGAGATAAACATCTGTTGAGTCCATATAGTAAGTATAATCTA
>NW_022302054.1:0-1203 GCF_002776525.5 Piliocolobus tephrosceles | reverse complement strand
ATATATTTCAACATATTTTCGCTCAAATCATTTTTTTTTTTTTTTTTTTTTTTTTTTTGGTGCTACTACTAATTTTTTTTCTGTATTCTCAAAAGAGAAAAAATAAACAAATAAACGAAATAATATTAACAAAATGGACACGCTGAACAAGACAAATATTCTCACCACAAAGCTCTCACGCGGACACTTATGTATATATATATATATATACCCTTTTTCAAATACGTGTGCATATATACAATTATATCATGTCTCCGAGATAATAGCTATATGTTTACATACATACATACATATGCTCATCTTTTTTTTTATCTTTATAATAGAAATATAACAAAAGTTAATGTAAATGTGCTGTTATACAAAAAAAAAAAAAAAAAAAAAAAAAACATTAAGTATTTAATAATTTATAAAAATATGTCTAGCTGTTTTACTAGTTGTGCATAAATAAATATGTTCATATATATATAAGTATCATAAACGGTAGACACTTGATTAAGTCTTACAAAAAAAAAAAAAAAAAAAAAAATCAATATATTATAATATATTAAAAAATATATATACTGAAAAACGTTAAATAATGCATATATATCTATATACAACAAGAGTTAATTAAACTTATGTTACAGCTAATTGATGTAATATGTGAAGGTATAAAAAAAAAGCAACAACTACAGACCTAATGTGAATTAAACTTTTTTTTTTTTTTTTTTTTTTTTTTTTGAGTAATGTTAATAACAAACAAAAATGTAATTAGTATTATTGGATAAGAACTTAATAATTATTTTACATTTTACTTTTTTCAAGTATATGTAAATTTCCAGAGTTACAGGTTTTCATTTTGACAAAATTTTATATAAATATGTATGCATGTATATGTCATCGGTTCAATGCTTACAAAGCTAGCATATATATACATGTATATGCTTTGGATAAAAAACAAATGAAAAAATATATGGAATACTTATTTAAAAGTCTTTTTGTTAAAAACTTGTATATAAAGAAAATTATATTTTTCCTCACATTTTTAAAGACATTTACATGTATATTGCACATGCAAAACATATATTATTTGTTATATCTATATAAATATTTATACATAGTTCAATATATATATATATATATATATATATGTATACTTTTTAATCTCTAAAAAAAATTTACATTTGAAGTTGTTATAGGCTAAAAAAAAAAAAAAAAAATTAA
>NW_022302053.1:0-1142 GCF_002776525.5 Piliocolobus tephrosceles | reverse complement strand
AGTAGCATACTTTTTATTTATTTATTTTTTTTTTATGATCCTTTTTTTAATACAATTTACATTTATAAGTAGTACATTTTTTTAATTTTTTGATTTTTTTATTATAGAATGATAACATAAGAAAAAGAAAAGTTATATATGTATGTGTATTATGTATGTACCTATATATAATTTTGTGTGTATGTATATAAGTGTGTGTGTATGTATGTGCTTATAAAAAAAGAAATAAACAATAAAAAGCGATATGTACATAGTTATTTATTAAGGTGGGGGGAGGGGTTTAACTTTAGTTGTTTATATGATTCAACATTTATGTTCTTTTGAATAAGTATATATATATATCATATCAAAAGGAAAAGACTTGTTTTTTTAATGTGTAAACATAAATAATTATCATTTAATTCTCTCTAAAGCACGATCGACATTGATTAAAAAAATAAATACATTCAATCTATTTATAAAATGTTGTTTTTGTGTCACTTTTTTTTTTTTTTTCACAGTGTGTAACATAAAATAAAGCTTTAAACATTTTTGTAAAATGATCTACTAAAAAAAAAAAAAAAAAAAAAAAAAAAAAACACATTCTACAAATTACATAATTGTACAAATGGTATAACTGTATGAATAACACAACTGTATTAATGAATATTTAAGATAGTAAATTTGTTAAAATATTTAATGATTTTCGTCAGAGTTTTCCATTTTATTATTATTATTATTATTATTATTATTTTTTTTTCTTATCGAGTTCCTTATTAAAGTATGTGCGATTAGTGGAAAAAATTGCCTTTATACAAATAAAATATATATATAAATTATATTAATTTAAATTTTAATCTCCACAAAAAAAAGAAAAAAAAAAAAAAGAAAAAAAAGAAAAAAAGAAAAAAAGAAAAAAAGGAAACAAAACAAAATAAAATAAAATAAAATAAACTAAATATAACATGGCGTAATTTACTTAGTTGATTTAGTTGGCTTCAATTGATCTTATTTGTGTTTTATTTTTTTTATTTTTTGAAAGCATTTAAAAGTTATTAAGTGATAAACAATAGGAGAGCAAGCAAAAGTGAAAATGTGAAAGAAAAGCAAATTATATTTTTATTTTCACTTATATATGTACATATATATATATATATATATAT
>NW_022302052.1:0-8527 GCF_002776525.5 Piliocolobus tephrosceles | reverse complement strand
CTAGGCCCCTGGAGCCACTCTGGGAGTTTGCTCTCCTCCAGTGAGGGAGGAGAGCAAACACATCTGCCTCACAGATCTGTCTCTTGTAACTTAACTGGTGGGCACATCCATCTCTTAGGAGTTGGTGCCTGCAGGACCATTCCTGAGCTCCAATTCCCAGTGCCGTGAGTGTGCCGCAGCAGAAGGTCAGACAGGACTGAGAGGACGCAAAGATACTTCCCCAGACAAGCTCCGTAGAAAACCAACTCCAGAGACAGTCATTCCCCAACCTAGCCTCGGAGGAGGAGCTAAAGGAGTAAGCAAAAAATTCTGGCACAGTAAAGGGGATGATATTCTCTTGGGAGGAAAGGTGGTGTTGGGAACCCCATGGAGCATTCTGCAGTGAAGTCCCAAGCCCCACTTTAGGTCTAGCAGTTTTTTGTTTTTTGTTTTCTTTGAGACAGAGTCTCGCTCTGTCTCCCAGCCTGGAGTGCAATAGTGTGATCTCAGCTCACTGCAACTTCCACCTCCTGGGTTCAAGTGATTCTCCTGCCTCAGCTTCCTGAGTAGCTGGAATTACAAGTGCGCACCACCACGCCTGGCTAATTTTTGTATTTTTAGTAGAGATGGGGTTTCACCATGTTGGCTAGATTGGTCAACTTTTGACCTCGTGATCTGCCTGCCTCAGCCTCCCAAAGTGCTAGGATTACAGGTGTGAGCCACCACGCCCAGCCTTAGGTCCAGCAGTTCTATATGTAATTTTTTTTTTTTTTTTTTTTTTTGAGACAGTACCTCACTCTTGCTCAGGCTGAAGTGCAAGGGCATGATCACAGTTCACTGCAACCTCTGCCTCCCGGGCTCAAGCAATCCTCCCACCTCAGCCTCCCCAAGTAGCTGGGACTATAGGCTCATGCCACCATGCCCAGCTAATTTTTCTATTTTTTGTAGAGATGGAGTTTCACCATGTGGCCCAGGCTGGTCTTGAACTCTTGGGCTCAAGCAGTCTGCCTGCCTCTGCCTCCCAAGGTGCTGGGATTACAGGCGTGAGCCCCTGCACCTGGCCTAGGTCCAGCAGTTCTAACAAATACACTGGCCCTGGCCACTGCATTTAGGGACTTCTTCTACTGGACAACTGGATTCCAGTCAACTCAAGAGGTCTGGGGAGGTTGGGGGCCAGGATTCCTCCCCATAGAGAGAAAACGGGGAGGGCCAGGCTTTGCCCAGGGGTGAGCTCCCGGGCGCATCCTTCCCACCTTAGATTAGGCGAAAACTCAGCAGGTAAACTGTGTGCTTTAGGCCTCAGGGGCCCTGAAGGAGTCTCTCCCTTCCCCCATGGATGGCCCACCCTCTCTGTGAGAAAGGGATCACGGAGGTGGCCTGGGGACTGTGGCTTTTGACTCTGTCCTGGGTGGAGAGCTTGGATTTCATCAGAGGGAAGGGCTTTCATGGAGGAAGAGCGGCCATCCCTCAAGGCTGGGTGGAGCTGGAGGAAGGAGATCCCAGGCAGATGGCAGGGAACTGGGTGTCCAGGCCAGAGAAGCTCCTTTAGGTAGCTCAGGGGCAGCCAGGAGAACAGGGGGATCTGGACACACCTCAAAAAACAAACTTCATCTATAAATACATGGAACTTCATCTATACATTGTACAACTAAAATGAGTGACTTTTTTTTGTTTTGAACATATATCTGTTGTTGTATATAACACAATGTAATGCATTTCGTTTAAACTGTGGTAAAAGCCACACATGGTGGCTCACACCTGTAGTCCCAGCACTTTGGGAGGCCAAGGTGGGAGGATCACTTGAGCCCAGGAGTTAGAGACCAGTCTGGGCAACATGACAAAACCCTATCTCTACAAAAAATACAAAAAATTAGCCAGGAGTGGTGGTATGCACCTGTGGTCCCAGTTACTTGGGACTGAGGCTGAGGTGGGAGGATTGCTTGAATCCGGGAGGCAGAGGTTGCAGCGAGCCAGGATCACGCCACTGCAAAAAAAAAAAAAAAAAAAAAAAGCCTGGTGCAGTGGCTCACACCTGTAATCCCAGCATTTAGGAGGCTGAAGCAAATGCATCACTTGAGCTCAGGAGTTTGAGACCAGCCTGGGCAACATGTCGAAACCCTGTCTCTACCAAAAAAACAAAAATTAGCCCGGCATGATGTCACACGTCTGTGTTTCCAGCTACTTGGGAGGCTGAGGCAGGAGGACTGCTTGGGCCCGGGAGGCAGAGGTTGCAGCAGTGAGCCGAGATGGTGCCACTGCACTCAAGCCTGAGTGACAGAGTGAGACTCTATCACAAAAACAAAAAAAAGAATGTTCAACCTTGCACACCCCTAAGTGACACTGTGCCTATTTCGAGACCCAGTTCAAATGCCACCACTTCAGAAGTCTTTTTTTTCAGCCAGGCACGGTGGCTCACGCCTGTAATCCCAGCACTTTGGGAGGCCGAGGTGGGCGGATCACGAGGTCAGGAGATCGAGACCATCCTGGCTAACACTGTGAAACCCCATCTCTACTAAAAATACAACAAAATTAGCTGGACTTGGTGGCAGTTACCTGAAGTTCCAGCTATTCAGGGGGCTGAGGCAGGAGAATGGTGTGTAAACCTGGGAGGCGGAGCTTGCAGTGAGCAGAGATCGCGCCACTGCACTCCAGCCCGGGCCACAGAGCAAGACTCCATCTCAAAAAAAAAAGCCTTTTTTTTCTTCCAAAGTCTTATGCCTCTCCCCTCCTCTTCAGTGCCCCAGTTCTCAAATGGAGCACTTTTGTTTTTTGTTTTATTTTTGAGACATGGTCTCTGTCACCCAGGCTGGAGTGCGACCGCACAATCACAGCTTACTGCAGCCTCTAACTCCTGGGCTCATGTGATCTTCCCACCTCAGCCTCCCAAAGTATCAAGATTACAAGTGTGAGCTATCACACCTGGCCTTAGCACTTCCTTTATATAAAACACCAGTCCTGTGTGGTCAGTCTAGCCTTGAGACCAGGGAACTGGTACCAGGAGGCTTGTGGAGGTGGGCTGTAGCCATCTGGGAGGTGGAGGCCTGCCCTCTGGCCCCAACTTTTGATGACACGCTGTGTGACTCTGGGCAAGGCGCTTCTCCTCTCTTGGCCTCAGGGTCCTTGCCTGGCTGCAGAGGCTCTGTGGGCCTGTCCTCCCTCAGCTTGTTCAGGGATGCAGAAGAGCCTGGGAGGTGGGCAAGGAGGGAGATCATGGATTCCCACTGAACAGACAGGGACACCAAGGGCCGGATGGGCAAGGCCTGCCGGAGGTTCCTGAGCAAGCAGAGCGCTTGCTGGGTCTCCAGTGCTGGAGTCCTGGACCCCAGCCTGGTGAACTGCGGCCCTCAGTGCAGGCCTCTGTCTTCTGTTGCTTTGGTAGGTGGGCACCTCTTGCACACCCAGGCTTCCTCTGCAAGCCATTCCGGGAGGATGGCTGGGCGGTTCCAGTGGATCACTGAGTGGTCACCAAGACCCAAAGCAGGATGGGGCAGACTCTGAAAAGGCCTCTAGCCCCTTCCCCGACCTCATCATCTGGTCTCATCACACTTTCCTGCTGCTCACCATGGACCAGCTGCTTAACCAGGCAACATTTCAGAGTGGAGATTTCATAGCAGTGTAGCGGGATGGAGTTCAGAGCTATAAAGAGTGTTGGGGTCCAGGATCCTAGGAGGGGGCCCAGGACTGCAGACTGGGAACTTTTGGTCAGCCTGCCGAACTCCTGGACTCCCACCCCTGCCTTGCACACCAGCAGTGGGATTTTGAGCAAGAGACACTGTCCCACTCAGCACATCTTAGGGCCCAGCGGGGCTGAAAGGTCGGTCAGGGAAGGCCAGGCTGCCTGGGATGAGGTGGCAGCTCCAGGAGAAAACCTCCTCTCCGGCTTTGCCACTCCAGGACTGGCCCTTTAAACCGGAGACCATGATGTCACCATAGACAGCAAGGGACGGGAGGGGGACTGCAGGCCTGAGGATGGACTGCATTTCCCAGCAGCCTTGGGTGCACCACACCCCTCCCAGCAAGCACTGACTCATCGCAGACATTTAACTAGTCCAGTGCTGGTTTCCAAGGGGTTTCTGAAGTGTCTCTTGGTTCTGGGATGAGGGTGAGGTTCCTAGGGGGATGGCCTAGGGCATAGAAGGCCCAGGCCAAATCTGTGGGCCTGGCATAGCTCGCTGCCACTCCTTCCTGTCAGTGTCCTGGCATCACCCCACTTTTCTGGTGCAAACTCCTAAGCCCTCCTCTTTCCCTATTCTGCCTCCCTTCCAGAATCCACGCTTCCCGCCCCCAGCTAGAGCCCATCCCACTCTGCTCTCTGGCTTCAAAAGCTTCGGCCTTCACCCCAGAGTCTGCCCTCAAGGGTGTCCCCTTTGGTCTGGCAGCTCACTTTAAACGGCACGGGGACTACATCTCCCAGCGGCCCCGGGCCTTCCTGACGCAGCCCCCACTTTCAGCCCTCGGGGAGGTGCGGGCCGGGCGGGGGGAGGTGACTTGATGTCATCCTGAGCTGCTGGGCGGCGGGTGCCGGTGCGCACGGAGCCGAGCCGGGGCTCCCGCTGCGCTGCACCGCGCTGGGTCGGAGTCCCAGGACTTCAGCGGAGATCCGCGCGCTGCGAAGGCCGGTGCAGAGCCCGCCGAGCGCCCGGTCCCGGCCCGGGGCTGAGTTGGGGGCATGCTCCAGCCCCCCCGGAGCCCGGGAGAGAACCCAGGAGCGCCGCCGCCCAGCCCCAGCGCCCCGAGCGGAACCGCTACGAAGGGGCCCTGAACGGCCGTCGCCCTCCCCACGGGCAGCCCCCGTGGGTTGGCGACCGAAGTCTGGGTTTCCGAGAAGTGAGTGTCCCCCACCCCATGAGGTTTGGGGGGCCAGGAAGGAGGAGCTGAGGTGGGGGAGGGTGCCGGGTTCTAGGAGTGGGGTGGCATCGGGACAGCACCTCCAGTCTTGGGGTTGTCCCAAGAGGCCGGGGTTAGTGGAGCAGCGATGCGTTCCATTCTGAAAGGGGCAGGGATGACGATCGGGGCTCCATTCTGAGTCGGGGCTGGCTTGGGGGATAGGCCCTATTCTGGGAGGGGTTGTTTTGGATCCTTTCTGTCTGAGAGAAGGGAGGAACATGTCCAGGATGGGAGGGGGCTGCACCCCTATTTTAGGGTCTGGGCAAGGATAGGAGGGAAAAGACCTGGCGCTCCACACAGCCTGCCGGCTCTCCTGAGGAACTGACGGGCTTTCTCTGTCTCTTGCTGACCTTTCTGCCTGACTTCGTTTTCAAAAGAGCCAGGGTGGGAACCCTAACTGGACTCTTCAGGACCCCTAGGAACGATCTGAGGCCTGAGCCATCCTCCTTTCTACCCTGCCTGCCCCCCAGGACTGGGCAGTTGCCGGAGGCCCGGGGGGGGGGCCCAGGACTGGGGTTGGCCCCCCCCCCCCACGACTGGACAGGATGGGACCAAGTTAGTCTGTCCAGTCTCACCCAGCACCTCCCAGGCCCTGAGAGAACCCCCAGGGCTCTGAAAGCTTGACCTGCCGCCTGACCGCCATGGAGACGAAGCTGCCCCCTGCAAGCACCCCCACCAGCCCCTCCTCCCCCGGACTGTCGCCTGTGCCCCCACCCGACAAGGTGGATGGCTTCTCCCGCCGTTCCCTCCGCCGAGCCCGGCCCCGGCGCTCCCACAGCTCCTCTCAGTTCCGCTATCAGAGCAACCAGCAGGAGCTCACACCGCTGCCCCTGCTCAAAGGTGAGCTGGCTGCTGGCCACCAGGGGAACCGAGCCCCCGAGGGGACCAGCAGGGCCGTGGGGTGGGGTGGGAGGCAGCGGGCAACTGCCAAGAGAGGGAGTTTGGATACCCCTCCAGGCTAGGTTCTACGCCATCAGAACTGACCCCAGCCCTCCAGCCCTCTCTGCTGACGCATGGCCTGACTGGCCTGTCATCCTTGGAGGTGGGACATCCGAAGGTGGCGCCACCCTAGGGGCAGACCAGGGCCAAGGGTGGGGCCCATAGCCTGGGTTCCAGGGGCCACTATCAGCCCAGCCAGCTGCCAGATCCCTGGAGCAGGCTCTTGGCAGGGTTCCCTGGGATCACCACGTAGCTCCCTTCCCCAGCCCTGGGCCATAGGGGCCAGACTGGGCAAGCCTGAGGACACCAAAGAGATCCTTGGCCCTGAACCCCTCCCCATTTCTGGCCCTTAGAACAGGGTGCCACCTGAGAGGGAGGCAGCAGCTGTTTGGGGCACCTGTGGAAAGCCTCTGCATCCAGCATTTGTGATCTCGTTTTAAAAATCGGGCCACCATACTCTCGGAGCCTGGATTAGGAGGAAGAAAAGCAACCCTCAACCCCAAGGAATGGAGGGAGGGACAGTAGTTGTTTGCTGTCTGCAAGGAGCAGGAGATGGCACAAGAGCATGGGGCCTGGGAGCAGCAGGGACTGCCCTGGAGATTAGGAGGGTCTGTCCCACCCAGAGCTGGGGCAGCTGGGGGAGCTGGGGTTCAGGCTCAGGATGCCCTCCCCTCCCCAGATGTGCCGGCTTCTGAGCTGCACGAGCTGCTGAGCCGGAAGCTGGCCCAGTGTGGGGTGATGTTTGACTTCTTGGACTGTGTGGCTGACCTCAAGGGGAAGGAGGTGAAGCGGGCGGCCCTCAACGAGCTGGTGGAGTGTGTGGGGAGTACCCGGGGTGTCCTCATCGAGCCCGTCTACCCAGACATCATCCGCATGGTAAGCACCTGCCACTCAGGCTCTGAGGGTCGGCCAAGAGGGTGCGTGAGCCCTGTGGCCTGTCCACAGGACCCCTGCGTGGAGGATAACCCTGCACTCATCCGCTTGGCCTTAGTCCACGTCCTCCTTCCCCCTGACCCGCTGCTGCCCGACACCCACTGAATGCCTCTGGGCCTGCCCCACCTTCACACCTTTGCTTATACTTGCCTGAGGCCTGGAGTGCTCTACCCCACACCCCTTACCATCCGTGGCCTGGCTCAGGTGCTGCCTCTGCCGAGAAGCTGCTCTCAATGCCCAAGCTGGAAATCTCTTTTCCTGCCCGTAGACCTCACAGCTTCCAACCTTGTTCTCCCCACTGGATTGCACCTGCCTAGAAGGCAGGGATGTGTCCCATTCACCCTTGGGTTCCCAGCCCCTGGCCCAGGTCTTGCACGAACTAGGCGTTCAGGTGATGATTGCCCAAGGAATGAACTGCTTGCTGGGGCAGGTGCTGAAATCAACCTGTTAGAACTTTGAATGAGGGCCGGGAGCAGCAGCTCACATCTGTAATCCCAGCACTTTGGGCTGAGGCGAGAGGATCACTTGAGGCAAGGGGTTCGAGACCAGCCTGACAGTGAGACTGCATCACTACAAAAATTTAAAAATTTGCTGGGCATGGTGGTGTGCTACTGTAGTCCAGCTACTCAGAGGGCTGAGGTGGGAGGATGGCTTGAGCCTGGGAGGTTGAGGTTGCAGTGAGTCGAGATTGCACCACTGTGCTCCAGCTTGGGCAACAGAGTGAGACCCTGTCTTGGGAAAGAAAAAAAAAAAAAAAGAAAGAACTTTGAATGAGGGACTCCCTGGCTTCTGGCTTCAAGGGCTTTTCCTTAATGAACCCCACCTCTGCCACTCAGATCTCAGTGAATATCTTCCGGACTCTGCCGCCCAGTGAGAACCCTGAATTTGACCCTGAAGAGGATGAGCCCAACCTTGAGCCTTCGTGGCCACACCTGCAGGTCCGAAGGGTTGGGGAAGACAGAGATCCAAGTTTCGGAAGAGATCCAAGGCATGGGGAAAGGGCCTCTTTAACCCCTAGATGGCTGGATGAGGGCCATACGGTGGAATGAGTGGGTGAGGCTGTTACTGAACTTGCCTTTTTGTCTGTCCCCCTCCCCCAGCTGGTATATGAGTTTTTCCTGCGTTTCTTGGAGAGCCCAGACTTCCAGCCCTCCGTGGCCAAGAGATACGTGGATCAAAAGTTTGTCCTGATGGTGAAGTGGGGAGCCCAGGCTGGGTGGTGCCACAAGGCAGGGGCAGGCTCTCTGAGGGGCCAGGGATAGGATGAAAGCAACCTGGGGCGGACCTTTCCCCTGACCCTGACCCTGACTCTGGTTCCTACAGCTCCTGGAGCTATTTGATAGTGAGGACCCCCGGGAGCGTGAGTACCTCAAGACCATCCTGCACCGGGTCTACGGCAAGTTCCTGGGTCTCCGGGCCTACATCCGCAAACAGTGCAACCACATCTTCCTCCGGTGAGTGGCTGCTGCCTGCCCAGCAGAGACCTGGAGAGGGCAAGAGGGCTGTTAGAAGACTGCGGCAAAGGCCGTGTGTGGTGGCTCATGCCTGTAATGCCAGTGCTTTGGGAGGCCAAGGTGGGCGGATCACCTAAGGTGAGGAGTTTGAGACCAACCTGGCCAACATGGTGAAACCCCATCTCTAATAAAAATACAAACATTAGCCGGGCATAGTGGTAGGCACCTGTAATCCCAGCTACTCAGGAGGCTGAGACAAGAATTACTTGAACCCAGGAGGTGGAGTTTGCAGTGAGCCGAGATCATGCCACTGCTCTCCAGCCTGGGCGACAGAG
>NW_022302051.1:0-3977 GCF_002776525.5 Piliocolobus tephrosceles | reverse complement strand
ACACACACACACACACACACACACACACACACACACACACACAGACACACACACAGACAGACAGACACTGTATAGAATTTCCTGTGAAGGTAATATTGTTCAATAGAAGGGGCCAGGCTCATGCCTGTAATCCCAGCACTTTGGGAGGTTGATGGGGGCAGATTGCTTGAGCTTGGGAGTTCAAGACAAGCCTGGCCAACATGGTGAAACACTGTCTCTACCAAAAATACAAAATATTAGCTAGTCTTGGTGGTTTATGCCTATGGTCCCAGCTACTCTGTAGGCTGAGGTGGAAGGATCACTTGAGCCTGGGAGGTAGAGGTTGCAGTGAGCTGAGATTGCTCCACTGCATTCCAGCCTGAGTGTCAGAGTGAAACCCCGTCTCAGAAAAACAAAAAACTGCACTCCAGGCACTATATGCGTTACAGGCATGTGCCACCACATCCAGAAAAAAGAAAATCAATAGAAGAGAATTGATTCAAGGTATTAATGTTAACATGTGACTCTAATAGTTTATAATTTGGATTTTGGATTGAATTTTCATTTATGTTATGTTTTATGTTATGTTATGTTATGTTATGTTATTTTTGAGACGGAGTCTCACTCTGTCTCCCAGGCTGGGGTGCAGTGGTACGATCTCCGCTCACTGCAAGCTCCGCCTCCCGGGTTCTCGCCATTCTCCTGCCTCAGCCTCCCAAGTAGCTGGGATTACAGGTGCCCGCCACCGTGCCTGGCTAATTTTTTGTATTTTTTACTAGAGACGGGGTTTCACCATGTTAGCCAGGATGGTCTCAATCTCCTGACCTCATGATCCACCTGCCTTGGCCTCCCAAAGTGCTGGGATTACAGGTGTGAGCCACCACACCTGGCCTTGAATTTTCCTTTCTAATATGTTTTGTAACTTGCTTATTTAAACTGTAAAATTTAAAATCTATTCCCAAACTCACATTAGGTAATTTGGGATGTGCATTGATGAGGGGATGATTTCATTCTGATTTGTGCTGGAGACTGTAATTAATTTTAGTAACTATCACGTCCTGAGTGTTATCGCTTATTTTATCTTATTTTATGTTTATATATCTATGAGGTAGGCATTATTATCTTACTTTGTAGCATTGAAAACTGAAATACTGAGAGGTTAATTGACTTAAGGCAGCTTATAATAGGTAAGATGTGAACTCCGTTCTGCCTAATTGTATAACTCTCTGAGATCGCCTTTCCTAGTGTTGAGAAATTGAGAATTTATTGTATACCTTAACAATAAGAGATACATGTTATTTGTGACTATATTTAAAAATAAAAATGCATCTGGATTTAAATACAACAATTTCATAATATGGAATTATAAAAAACAAACAGTTAATGAGTGTTTAGCTTTGAAAATAAACGAGTCTCGTGACTTAAAAAAGAAAGTTAAATCTTGTCCTGTACCCACCCAGTTGCTTTAAAATAACTTAGAATGTTCTCAGTTAAAGATGAGAAAAGTAATCTATAGTCTTATTAAGTTAGTTTCCTGAGATCTCATATAGAAGACTTTAACTTATTGATCAGCTCGCTTATTGGTGTGAATGGAGTCTCAGAGATGGAAGGAGAAGAAGGCAGGAGATAGAGAATAAAAGAAGACACAAATGCCCATATGCCACCACCTGAGCTTTCAATTTCTCATTTTAAAGATGACGCCATGTATGTGTCATATCTTCCTTCTCATCTCGTTGCTTTCACTTCCATTTATCTTTAGTGAATTAATTTGGCAAAAGTCAAAGCTCCATAAAGCAAGTATCATGTGCGTGTGTGTGTGTACTTAAGATAACAGTTGAAGCTAAAATTCCCTTTCACAATACAGTCTTTTTTTTTTTTTTTTTGAGAAGGAGTCTTGCTTTGTCGCCCAGGCTGGAGTGCAGTGGCCGGATCTCAGCTCACTGCAAGCTCCGCCTCCCGGGTTCACGCCATTCTCCTGCCTCAGCCTCCCAAGTGGCTGGGATTACAGGCGCCTGCCACCTCGCCTGGCTAGTTTTTTTGTATTTTTTAGTAGAGATGGGGTTTCACTGTGTTCGCCAGGATGGTCTCGATCTCCTGACCTCATGATCCACCCGTCTCGGCCTCCCAAAGTGCTGGGATTACAGGCTTGAGCCACCGCGCCCGGCAATACAGTCTTAATAATTTTAATCTGTGGTTAATTTATTGGCATACATACTGTTGCTCTTAACATCTCAGACCTTAAAATATTTCTCCAATTTTTAATACTAAGTGTTTTTAACCCAAAATAGTACTTTCACTTAATTGTGATGTGAAAAAAATGTACACAGTCATTATCTTTATATTGTTTTTGCGAATTTTTAATTTTTTTTTGTTTTTTGGAGTCTCGCTGTGTCGCCCAGGCTGGATTTCAGTGGCATGATCTCGGCTCACTACAAGCTCCACCTCTTGGGTTCAAGCAATGCTCCTGCCTCAGCCTCCCAAGTAGCTGGGACTGTGTAGGCACCTGCCACAGTGCACAGCTAATTTTTTTGTATGTTAATGGAGACAGCATTTCACCGTGTTGCCCAGGATGGTCTCAAACTCCTGACCTCAATTGATCTGCCTGCCTCAGCCTCGCAAAGTGATAGTATTACAGGCGTGAGTTACTACGCCTGTGCTGTTCTTGTGAATTTTTCAAAATTACCTTTTTTTCTTTAAATTTGAGGCTTATTAGAAATGTGTCTAATTCAAATAGAGTGGCAACTACTTCAGACAGTTTTAGTAATCCAGAGAATGCTCCAGGTTCACAGAATGCTGAGAGTGTCCTGAGCAGTGTTTTGTGGTTCCTCCAGGAACAATCTTGCACTTAGTTTGCATTTCTCTCACAGTATACACAGTTCAGCAGTGAAAATGCATACTGTGTCTCTAGTATTAGAGGGTTTTTTGCCCTGCAGTGTAGAAAAGACAAAGATTTTCCAAGCATTTTCTTTAAGGGGTTCTATATCACAATGATTTATGTTTTGTTTCTTGTCTATTTCTGTTTGTTTGTATTATGTAAAAAGTAATAGTGTATAAATCAGATTTAAATAATAATTTAAAGCCTTTTTCTCCGTACCTCCTTTATGGTTTTTAATCCATTTTTCTTTTCCATTATTCTTCAAATATTAATTAAATTTAATAATTTATTTAAAAGCATATGTATTTAAAAGTATACTTAAAAGCATGAAATACTTCTATAGTGTAAAAGAATTATTTAGGCTGGGCGTGTTGGCTCACACCTGTAATCCCAGCACTTCGGGAGGCTGAGGCAGGTGGATCACCTGAGGTCAGGAGTTCGAGACCAGCATGGTAAAACTCTGTCTCTATTAAAAATACAAAAATTAGCTGGGTGTGGTGGCAGGTGTCTGTAATTCCAGCTACTTGGGAGGCTGACGCAGGAGAATCACTTGAACCTGGTAGGCGGAGGTTGCAGTGAGCCAAGATCGCACCCATTGCACTCCTGCCAAGGTGATAAGAGTGAAACTCCTTCTCACCAAAAAAAAAAAAAGTAGAGTATAAGTTTTACTGGAGGATTATTGACAGTGAAATCAAGCTTGTTTAAGCAGGCCAGGCATGGTGGATCATGCCTGTAATCTCAGAACTCTGGGAGGCCTAGGCAGGAGGATGACTTGAGCCCAGGAGTTCAAGACCAGCCTGAGCAAGACAGCGAGACCCCGTCTCTACAAAAAATTAGCTGAGTGTGTTGGCACATATCTGTAGTCTCAAACACTTGGGAGTGAGCCTGAGCGGTGGGAGGATCGGTTGACTCTGGGAAGTTGAGGCTGCAGTGAACCATGATTGCATGACTGCATGCCGGCCTGGATGACAGAGTGAGACCCTGTCTTAACAAAAAAAGGAAAATGTATTTAAGCAGACTTGATGTACAAATTGTAAACTTTCATTCCATTAAATCTATTGCATATCAATTTATAAATGGAAACCATTATTTTATGTGTTTTTCTTTTCTTTTTTTTTTTTTT
>NW_022302050.1:0-2090 GCF_002776525.5 Piliocolobus tephrosceles | reverse complement strand
GTGGAAAAAGAAAAATGTAGTGGAGGAAGAAAAGAAAAAAAGAGCTTTGTTCTGGAATTTTTAACTTTCTGCCCTGTGCCTAGAGCTCTGCCTGGGAGAAAGTGGATATTAATAAATGCTATTTGACAAGCAAGACTCAAAGTCTAATGAAACTGTAAACTATTTCAAAATTACAGAAATCTGGCTTCCCCATGTCTTTGTTGTTAGTAAGCTGCAAATAACTTAATGTGACCAGCAAAATATTCCAAGCCAAGGCTGTCTGAGCTGCTCAGTGGCCATGTCTTTTTCATGTATTCATCTAGGCAGTAAGTAGTTATTGAGCACTGGCCGTGTGTCAGGAATGTACTAACCATAGGGATAAATTGGTGAACATGATGTATTGCATCAACCTTGGTTTTGGAACATGGTTCTGTTTTGTTCAACTAGGCTGAACTTGTATAAAGGGAATTGATTAACGTTCAACTCGAAACTAAGTGGGAATACTCCTTTCTGGAAGGGAAGTTGATATGGCTTAGATATCATCAAACCTACGCATGGTGAGAATCATACCATCAGAAACACATAGTGAAGCCCTAGATGCTGGTGTTAGTGCTAGTGTTTGTGCAGCATGTTGCCGGATTAGAATCTGAATAAGAGTGCAGAAAAAAAAAAAAAAAAAAAAAAAGAGTGCAGAGATCAGAAGGATCAATGGTGAACCTTCCTTCATATTTCCTCCCAGTGTCATCAAGGAAAATCAGTTGGCTATTAATGGAACACTGAAGACGAGCTTCTGCCTTAAAACAAACCAAAATTTAACTGGCACTGTCCCTAATGAACAGAACTTCATATTATCTTTTCTAAAAGTTAAAAATCTCAATGAACAAAGACATTCTCTCTTTCTCTCTCTCTTTTTTTTTGGAGATGGAATCTCACTCTGTCACCCAGGCTGGAGTGCAGTGGCGTGATCTCGGCTTACTGCAACCTCTGCCTCCCAGGTTCAAGTGATTCTCCTGCCTCAGCCTCCTGAGTAACTGGGATTACAAACATGTGCCACCACGCCCAGCTAATTTTTGTATTTTTAGTAGAGACAGGGTTTTGCCATGTTGGCTAGGCTGGTCTAGAACCCCTGACCTCAGGTGATCCACCTTGGCCTCCCAAAGTGCTAGGATTACAGGCATGAGCCACCATGCCCAGCCAGACAAACACATTTTCAATGCTATATTACCTTTAGTTCTTCTTATCAAAATGATATGATCCTCCCCCTGTGTAAGCAGTATATCCTGATCTATTTTCAGATTTATATTTTATATTGTTTGCTGTCATTCATCTTGTTTTCAAAATATGTATTCAAATATCTTTTAAAAAGTGTGTTTACTTACGAGGAAAAGAGCCTCCCTTCCCTGTAGATCCTAAAACAATTTCTGGAAAGGTGATGTAGGCAGAGGGAAACTGGAGTTTACACATGTATATGATAGAGAAAATGTGAAACTGGGTGTGATAGTTCCTGACTTCAGCTGGTGGTCAACTCCTTCATTTCTAAATGTAGCTCTTATGTATTTTACAACAGTAAAAGCCATATTTCAAAATTTCTGAGTCTGAAGGTTTTGGTCATTTTGTCATAAGTTGGACTTCAGGACTCTCATCATGTGCCTATGGACACTGTAGGGTTAGAGGTATTGGTAGGAAAATCAGGGATATTGGCACATGCTCGTTATTCCTTGAAGTTTTTGAGAAAGGGATAGTCTAAGAGGCAAGTTTAGGTGAAAAGTGACATGTCTGGATGCAGAAAGGGAAGACAGTCAAATTTTGCTAATACAGACTCTTCCTGTCCATAACCTAGAATCTAAATCAATTTAAACGCCATAATTTGGAGATTCTCAAGCTTGCAAATCCCAATTTTGTACAAAATTGATGTCCTTCTCCTACTCACCTCCCAAAAGGTAGAGAAAAAAGAAATTTCTCAGGAGGTATGACTGGTAGAATTGGGACAAAAGCAAATCTGATTCCCCATGCCTCCCCTTAGTATCTCTCACCACACATCCTTTGTAAGACAGGAGGCACCGTCTAGCTTAGGTGCACCTAGGAGGGCTGGGATCACAGGTGATATCACC
>NW_022302049.1:0-2640 GCF_002776525.5 Piliocolobus tephrosceles | reverse complement strand
TAAGTAGAAAGCTGAAACTGGATCCTTTCCTTACTCCTTATACGAAGATTAATTCAAGATGGATTAGAGACTTAAATGTTAGACCTAATACCATAAAAACCCTAGAAGAAAATCTAGGTAGTACCATTCAGGACATAGGCATGGGCAAGGACTTCATGTCTAAAACACCAAAAGCAATGGCAGCAAAAGCCAAAATTGACAAATGGGATCTCATTAAACTAAAGAGCTTCTGCACAGCAAAAGAAACTACCATCAGAGTGAACAGGCAACCTACAGAATGGGAGAAAATTTTTGCAATCTACTCATCTGACAAAGGGCTAATTTCCAGAATCTACAAGGAACTCAAACAAATATACAAGAAAAAAACAAACAACCCCATCAAAAAGTGGGCAAAGGATATGAACAGACATTTCTCAAAAGAAGACATTCATACAGCCAACAGACACATGAAAAATAGCTCATCATCACTGGCCATCAGAGAAATGCAAATCAAAACCCCAATGAGATACCATCTCACACCAGTTAGAATGGCAATCATTAAAAAATCAGGAAACAACAGGTGTTGGAGAGGATGTGGAGAAATAGGAACACTTTTACACTGTTGGTGGGATTGTAAACTAGTCCAACCATTATGGAAAACAGTATGGCAATTCCTCAAAGATCTAGAACTAGATGTACCATATGACCCAGCCATCCCACTACTGGGTATATACCCAAAGGATTATAAATTATGCTACTACAAAGACACATGCACACATATGTTTATTGCGTCACTATTCACAATAGCAAAGACTTGGAATCAACCCAAATGTCCATCAGTGACAGACTGGATTAAGAAAATGTGGCACATATACACCATGGAATACTATGCAGCCATAAAAAACGATGAGTTTGCGTCCTTTGTAGGGACATGGATGCAGCTGGAAACCATCATTCTTAGCAAACTATCACAAGAACAGAAAACCAAACACCGCATGTTCTCACTCATAGGTGGGAACTGAACAATGAGCTCACTTGGACTCGGGAAGGGGAACATCACACAATGGGGCCTATCATGGGGAGGGGGGAGGGGGGAGGGATTGCATTGGGGAGTTATACCTGATATAAATGATGAATTGATGGGTGCTGACGAGTTGATGGGTGCAGCACACCAACATGGCACATATATACATATGTAAGAAACCTGTACGTTATGCACTTGTACCCTAGAACTTAAAGTATAATAATAATAAAAAAAAAGAAAATATAACAGAAGGAATGCCATGATAGGTATAGTCAAGAAAACCCATTAATATGTTTACCTTTCTGCATAATTTTCAGAATGAATGAAAATAACAATATCATTCCTGCCATTAAATTGTCACCAATGTTTGAAAAGGGACAAAACTCAGTGTGTGCATTTTATAACAGAATGTTTAATATGTATATCCTCCAGTGCAACAATTCCACTTTGGGGAAGGCATTAAGAAGTGATCATTTAAGATCATTTAAGATCATTGAAGGCTCAAGATCCTTGAGACACTGTTCTCTCTCTTTCTCTCACTCTCGCTCTCGCTCTTGCTCTCGCTTCTCACTCTCTGTATTCAATTACTTGCCAAGTCTCATGAGTTCTACTTCTAAAATGCCCCTCACATTTACGTCTCACCCCACTGTCACTGGGGAACATCATTGTTTCTCATTTGTCTATTAGCTTTCTTACTGGTCTCTCCAATTCTCATTTTCTGCCACTAATATTTACTCTATAGAGTCAGCCGGATGTATCTTCAGAAGCCCAGTTCCAACAGAATCAATGTGGTGCTCAAAAAATACTCAATGGCTTTCCATTGCTTTCAAATTAAAAACAAACACCTTATTCTAGCTTTCAAGGCATGACACAATATGGCTCCATCACAACCTTCCACTTCTTGCACAGACAAAATGGCCTACTTGCAATTCTCAAATGAACCTCAAGTCATCTTGCTTCAAGGATTTCTCATCTTACCTATAATCTATGTGAAGAATTTCTTCTTTTAACCCCCGTACACTACCCTTGTATTTCTTTTAACTCACTCTATATTCTAGTTGAAATTATTTCCACTGTTACACTATGCATTCATTTAAAAGAGTCTATGTCTTTGTGTGTGTGTGTATCCATCTAAAGTGGGTTTTCCTTGAGGCAAAGCCTAAGATAGGAATTATAGCAGGAGATTTACTGAAGTAGTGTTCTAAGGAGAAATCTTCAGGGGAGTGAGAAAAGCAGGATAGAATGGTGGAGGATGGCAGGCAAAGATAGAGGTCCAAGAGGAGTCTATATTCAGCCTGATTCCATTAAAGCTCTACAGCAGAGACTGCACCTAGACATTTTCTCCCAAGTGTGAGAAAGCTGGGCTGTTATACATTATATCAGTCAGTCATTGACCATGGGCCATCTGTGTAGAGGAGTATAACTTCTCATGCATCTCTAGGCTGGGCACCTCCCGTCAGCCACAGATAATGATTTGAGGAAGAGTGTAGGTATGAACCTTTAACAAGCAACACCCACAAAAGCTGGGAGGTGGGTGTACCCACCTAGTAGAGAAGGTCCAGAGAGGGCACCAATAGCAAAATAACTTTGAAGTACATTAGCATATTCTTAGAAATAGAAACTTATTCACTTGCTGT
>NW_022302048.1:0-1264 GCF_002776525.5 Piliocolobus tephrosceles | reverse complement strand
TTAAAAATTGTCTGAGAAAATCTGAGAAACAAAATGAATATAGAGAAGTAGAATATAATTTAACTATAAACCACACAAATAGAATTTAAAAATAAGGCCGGGTGCAGTGGCTCATACCTGTAATCCCAGCACTTCGGGAGGCGGAGGCAGGCGGATCACCTTAGGTCAGGAGTTTGAGACCAGCCTGACCAACATGGAGAAAACCCGTTTCTACTAAAAATAGAAAAAAAGAAAAATAGCCGGGTGTGGTGGTACATGCCTGTAATCCCAGCTACTAGGAAGGCTTAGGCAGGAGAATCGCTTGAACCTGGGAGGCAGAGGTTGCGGTGAGCTGAGATCACGCCATTGCACTCCAGCCTGGGCAACAAGAGCAAAACTCTGTCTCAAAGAAATAAAAAATAAAAATAAAATAAAAATAAGTGGCAGCCAACGTGCCCAACATGATTTTCTGTGATGAAAGAAATGCTCTATATCTATATTGTCCAATGCAGTAACTACCACACATATGTAGTTACAGAATTTCTAGTTTGGCCACGAATTTGGCTATTACTCCTAAGGATATGCCATTTAGTTATTTAATTATAATTAATTTACACTTTATAACCCCATGTGACTAGTGATTACTCTATTGGTCAATGCAGATCTAGAATCTTGGAGAAGGCAGTTAAAATAATGAGATATGGTGAAAACAAAAATGGAAAAGGCACACAAATAGTGAACACAGAATATGAGAATGTGAAGTCACAATTCACACAGTAAAATTTAATAATGAGATGCTGCCTTGATGGGACACATGTCTAATGATATTCAAGGCTTGTCTAGTTACAGGTAGAAGAGCAGGAGCAGGGCAGGAGAGGGCTCTTCCCCCACCCACTAGAAATGTCAGGTGATGGCCTGTTAATGATCACTTTGCCTCTCTACAAATGATAATTAGGCAGCACCAGAGGCCATTTCCTGATGGTCTACACCTGTTAACATCAGAAATGTTACTTAAATGCAGACCCCAGGAAGAAGCAACTTCTTGGGCATGCATGTTAAGAGACAAACATGACAAAGTGTCATCTTCCGGGGACACACTCCACTGGAAAAGGAAAGAAAGCCTCAGACGGACATGCATATAACTCCCTAAACACAACGTGCATGCTCAATTCCAAAGGGGAAGGAAAGTACTGTGCATGCTGCAAACTCTCCCTAAAGAAGAATCATGGGAAAGAGGAAAACCCATCCCAGGATCAAGGTTAAAGACCCTTCTCTTCTCTCTCTT
>NW_022302046.1:0-4087 GCF_002776525.5 Piliocolobus tephrosceles | reverse complement strand
CCCTTCTTCCCCCACCCTCCTGAGCAGAGACACAGATTCTTAGTTAGAGAGAGCCTGGAATGAGGAGGAGGAACCACACCTGGGCCCCCAGAAGGAGGCAGACAGACACAGAGCTGTTGATAAAGAGGGGAAACCGAGGCAGGGGGCTAGCAGGCCCAAGAGAGAGGACAGGAGGAACCCAAGGTGGATCCTCGCTCATTTGGTCTGCTCCTGCAGGCTTTCAGAGGGGATCCTGGGGACCACTGAGGATCCCCGGTGGGCGTGGCTGCCTGGTGGGCATAGCCCCAGCGGTCGGTGCTCAGGCTGGGGCACTGAGGGGCCAGTCCGCTGAGAGATCGCCCAGCCTGTGCTGGGGAGACCCGCGAGGTCCCCCAGATCTACTCATAGAGGGCTCCATGCTTCCCGTCTGTAAAACAGGTGCAGGGCAGGGCTAGAGGGCGGAGACCCCTGCAGGCTGGGAGCTGGGGTCACTCTGATGCCAGCCGGGGGCCACTCAGCCGGGCAGGGAAGACGCTTCCAGACACTTTCACAGAGAGGCCCAAGCACCACCCTTGAAGAGCCACCAACGGAGGCAGCCGCTATGCAGAGACACAGGCACCCCCCTCCAGCACCAGGCCTGGCTGCCACCTGCTCCCTCCCCCTGGGAACAGAGGGGTCCCAGGACTATTTAAGGGAGACAGCCAGGAAGAGGAGAGTGAGAGAGAGAGAGAGAGACAAAGACAAACAGACGGAGGGACAGAGGGAAAGACTGGAGGAAGAGCCTCAGAAAGTAGGAGCCTCCCCTGCCTCCTCCCTCCGTCCCCGCCGGCCGGCATCCTCCCCCAATCAATTTCTCTCCCAGACATTCTTAATTCTCCCTTCCCAACATCTCGTCTCTTTCTTTAATTGAGAAGATTTATGCTTCAGAGTCCAAGCCCCCTGCGCTTGTTTGGGGGGTGGCAGGGACGACTCCGGGGTCTCTATTGGAGCTCCTGTCCCCTACTCCCTCCCCCTCCTGTCTGTCTCGCTCTGTCTGCACCTCTGTCTCTCTCTCCCCGCACCCTCGTCTGTCTCTGTGTCTCTCTCTCTCTCTGTTTGCCTTTGTCTGAATCACACCCGTCATTGGAATTACCTCCCTCCCACCCCAGTTAAGCCCCGTCGCCATCCCAGGTGCCCCTTCCCTCCCTTCCTGCTCTGTCCACGCCCCCGCACCACTGGCCGTCAGATGAGGCCGCACCTGCTCCTCTAGGTTTCAGAATCAGCCTGGGCTAAGGGGACCTTAGCATGCACCCCCACCCCAAAAGCAAATAGAGGCAGGGACTCCTAACCCTTGCATCCCTCACCCCAAGTCTTGGCTGAGGGCGAGGTGGGGGTGGGGCAGACCAAAGAGCTTTGTGTCTTTAATTAAAAAGTGATTTAAATTAATTTTCTGCTCCAAAACCCCTAGCTGGGGTGCGCCGGCCCTGATGAAGGGAAAGGCCTCCAGACCCCTTCCCCTCCGACTGCCTTAAAGGGCCAGCCTCACCACAGGACAGTCACGGGGGGCAGAGCCCGCCGGCATGGGGACCCCCAGACTCAGCCAAGACCCTGAGTCCTGGCACCCTCTAGCTTAACTGTTTCTCCATTATCCACAATCCCCCGCCCCCAGCGCGCATGGCCCATCCTGCAGGGGGGGGATCGAGGCTCCGAGGGGAGAGTCTACGGTGGGACCGGACTCCAGATTCCCAGGGGACCCCTGGAGATGGCCAGGGAGGAGGTCCGTGGTGTGTCCGGGGGGCTTGGAGAACAGAGAGCCAGAGAGAGAAAGGATGGGAGAAGGGGAGAGAGACAAGGAGACAGAGACTGGGAGAGAGGGAGACTGAGAAACCGGGAGCAGGAACCCCAGCCCTGGGTAGGAGAGGAGGGGCCTGGGGGCACCAGTCTCTTCCTCTCCTCCCTCCACAGCCTGCCCCTTCCCCACTCCCACCGGGAAGTGCTGCTGCTGCCCTAACCCCAATCCCCCATGCTCTGTACGGCCCACCCTGGCTCACCCCCTATTCTGCTCCTTGGTGGTTCTGTTTAATTTCCATAAGACAGGAGGGCAGAGAAGCAGGTGGCAGCAGAGGCAGCGCTGTTGATGACAGTCCTGAACTATGTCCTTGGAGGGCTGCCTCCAGCCCTCTCTCTGTCTCTGGATCTCTGTCCCTCTCTCACTGGGCCTGTCCCTCTCTCTCTAGGTCTGTCCCCCTCTGTCTCTACATCTCTGAACCCCCACCCCCCTCAGGGTCCTTGTCCTCCACTCCCCCCATCCCTGTGCCCTTCTCTCTGGATCTCTGTCCCATTCTTTGGTGCTATTCCTCTGGGGTGACTTTCAGGATTTTGTGGGGGTCAAGTGTCCTTCTGTGAGAATGGGATAAAAACTATGGGCCACTTGCCTGGGGAAAAAACACAGAGGCACCCAGTCCACCATTTCCCAGGGAACTTTGCCCTGGGTTCACAGGTCTCCTGACAGCCACCTGCACACCCCCGCGGGAAGCTGAAGACACCAGGGACTGGTGTAAAAGATACCATGGGGAGAATGAATCCAGGGGTCTCCACCAGCCCCCTCGCCCCCTCCCTCCATAGCCTCTTAGATGTTTCCTGGACACACCAAGCACCTTCTGCTCCCCCGACTTTTCCAGGCTTTGCACCTGCAATTCCCCGTGCCTGGAATGCTCTCCCCAGGTATGTGCACGGCTCAGATGTCCCCTCCTCTGAGGGCTGTCCCTGTCCAGCCTACAGAAGCCGCCCTCCCCACACCGTTCTTACACAGCTTTGTTTCGGAGCACTGGCCATCTCCAGGCACTAGTTAATATTTATGCATCCGTTTACTCGACTACCCTCCCTTCCCTACCCATCCCCAGGGAAAAGTGAGTGCCATAAGACCAAGAAGTTTGCCTTTTGTTCCCTGCTATGTCCCCAGAACACCACCTGGCAAGTAGTAGGTGCTCAAGAAGTTGCTGCTGCATGAATCTTTTTCTTGATCTCAGAACCTCAGGTTGAAAGCTCGCCTTAGGAATCCGATGAAAGCCGCGGACTTGCCCTCCAACACCTTGTGTGGGGGCCCAGGGTTTACCCCACAGACTGCAGGTTCCAGGGACTCCCTGAGAGCAGCTGAGGGGGCTGCAGGCTCAAGACAGGGGCCCAAGATGGCAGGGGGCCTCCACTACCCACCACATCCAGAGACAGAAACAACACACGTAGTCACTCCTACACACCACACACAGAAAACACACACACCACACAGGTACACACACACACAACCACACACAGAAAACACACACACCACACGGGTACACACACACACACACCACACACAAAAAACACACCACACACCCACCACACACACCAAACACCACACACAAAACACACCACACACCACACAGGTATGCACACACACATCACACAACATACACAGGTACGCACACACACATGCCACACACACACAAAATACACACCATACAGACCACACACACCACACATGCAAAACACACACCACACACACACACACAAAAACACCACACACCACACAGGTACACACACAGGTACTCACACACACAACACAGGTATGCACATACACAGGTACTCACACACGAGTATGCACACACACACCACACACACAAAACACACACCACACATGCACACACCACACACACCACCCAAAACATACACACATCACACACATGCACACACCACATACACAAAAGCACACCACACATACAAAACACACGACGCACACAGATGCACACACCACATACACACCACACACACGCGCACACCACACATGCACATCACAGACACACCACACACAAAACACACCACACACAGGCACATACACACCACACACAATGCACACACACATGCAAGCACACACCACACACACCCGACACACGCACACACACACACAGGCGCAGGCACAGGGGCCCCTGTCTCCCAGAGGAGGGAGGGAAAGGGGTGAGGGCAAGAAGAGAAACTAAAATCTAAGCGCTGGCTTCCTTCCGGCCTCCTGTCCTCTCCTCTGATTCCGTCCCATAGGAGAGAGGTGGGGAAAGGGAGAAAGAGAGAAACAGAGAGAGGGGCGAGGGGGAGA
>NW_022302045.1:0-1191 GCF_002776525.5 Piliocolobus tephrosceles | reverse complement strand
AGAAAAGAAAGAAAGAAAAGAAAAGAAAAGAAAAGAAAAGAAAAGAATTTAAAATAAAATCTGAAAACCTCAAAATCATTCCAGGAGACCCAAGTCAAGGGTGATCACCCAGGGCGATGTCCACTGTGTTGCACACCCCACAGAATACAGTGTCCACTGCATCCTGAGTTGTGCTATGAGGCAGCATCACATACTGGGCAGAAGAGAATGGGAGCAACAGGTGATGTGTGCTGCGTATTTCAGACGGCAGCAGATAGCACCAACACAGACACCAGCATTTACCGCTGCTCACTGGGGCATTAGTGGTGGCCCATGACTTAGCACAAGCCCTCCTTATTTCACCTCTAGGCCTAGAACCCCCGCTCTGCATCCCATTCCCTCTCTACAATATACTCTATACTCACCCTTTGAAAGGGAGGCCCTGAGAATGTAACCACTAATTCAAACCAGAAAAACTGAGGACACAGAACTGAAAAGAGTTTTTCATCGAGGCTGTCTGAAAGATCTCTTCGCTCGTGAGGATTTTGGATTGGTTACTCAGCTCACTGCTCTCGGAGCCAGAAACCTATTTTCTTCACTCCTGCAAGTAAAAGGAAAGGAAATGTGTATATGTGGTTTTGCAGTGAGTTCTTTTTTGTGCTTATGAAAACGGGGCTGGGGAGGGGAGGAGAGGGAACAGACAGCATGGACGTAGGTGAGAAGCAAAGGTTTAAAGCACTGGCGGCTGGGATGTGGTAATACCATCTCTGAATGGATGATACACAGTATTGGTAGGTCAGGCGCTTGCTTCTTGCTGTCCTGTTTTCTAATGCTTGGAAATCCAACAAGTGCTTCTGTTTTCGTTTTCTTCTTTCTTCTTTCTTCTTTCTCCTTCTCCTTCTCCTTCTTCTTCTTCTTTTTTTCTTTTTGAGACAGTTTCGCTTTTGTCACCCAGGTTGGAACGCAATGGTGTGATCTTGGCACTGCAACCTCCACCTCCTGGATTCAAGCGATTCTCCTGCCTCAGTCTCCCAAGTAGCTGGGATTACAGGCGACTGCCACCACGCCCAGGCCAATTTTTATATTTTTAGTAGAGGCAGGGTTTCATGACGTTAGCCAGGCTGGTCTTGAACTCCTGAGGGGTTTCAACATGTTAACCAGGCTGGTCTCGAACTCCTGAACTCAGGTGATCCACTCGCATCAGCCTCTCAA
>NW_022302044.1:0-1962 GCF_002776525.5 Piliocolobus tephrosceles | reverse complement strand
GGTAGTCTTGCACTAGTGGAAGAAATAAATCCTTCACAGGAAATATATTTTCATATTAAGAAATATTAAAGATACATATTCTATAATTATTTCAGTGCTATTATAAATTGTCACATTGTTTATCTTTGTTCTGCTTTTTTTCTTGGTATTTGGCATATATTTAATTTTTAAAACAAGTATATTTAGAAATATATGAAATCAGGATAACACACACAAAAAGGCAGATACGATACTCATTGTTACAAAGTGGTATACAGACAGAAAATTTTTGAAAATGTCCAGTGCTTTTAGGGTACAAGAAATTCAAGCTTTCGTATATTTTAAATGGAATTTGTGAACTCTTAAAATTTGGAGAATATGGTAACATTCATAGAAGTATACCTTTTTACTCATCTTGATTAGTTGGAATTCTGTTATTTTAATTAAAGAAGTACTAGGTCTAGATTATATATATATATATATACACACACATATATATACATACACATATGAATTACATATATGTAAATTATATATATGCACACACATATAAACAACAATATTTTTTTTAGCATTGTGGGAGTGGAAAATGGTTAGCAAATTTCAAACAGCTAAAGAAATGGTTGGATAATGCGTGGATCACATACTCTGAGATATTAAGCAACTAGTGAGGCAAAGAAATTATTTTTGTATGTATTAAGCAAGGGAGACATTTTTTATGTATTGATCCACATTATAGAGTAACGTGCAAACAATTATTTGTGACAGAAATATGTATGTATTCCTAAAAACATCTAGTATATATTTGGATGAGCATATAAGATGTGGCAGGATGTAATTTTTCTGCTTATATTTATTATCTCAGGAGAATAGAGGAAAGTGGTTAGAGAGAATTTAAAAATGTTTTTATACCTTTTTGAGAAATTTCATTTGTTACCAAAAAATCGCATTGCTATTCCAATTTGAGTGTTGTGGTTAATTTTTGTTTATTTTGAGAAAATTTTAAACATAAATTTGCAAGAATAGCGTGAATAGCTCCTTTGTACCATGGTTCAATAATTGTTAACATTTTGACACAATGCATGCTTCCTCTCTCTATACCCACCCTACAAAAATTATTTTCTAAGAACGTGCTTTTTATATAACTACGTTATCAAAATAAAATTTAATATCAATAATGTTATTATCAATCACAGTCCATCTTCAAAATTCACCAGATTCTCCAGTATTGTTTTTCATCATCTTTTTCTATACAGGATATAATTGAGAACCTGAGAGTTACATTGTCATTTCTCTATAGCCTCTTTTAATATGAAACAGTTATAGCCTCTCTTTGTGTTTCAAGACACTGGTATTTTTAAATAGATCAATTTTGCAGAATGTTTCCTCATGACTAGATTTAAGTTTATGCATTTTTGTCAAGGACATCATAAAAGTCACATTATTCATGGTGTTAACTTTGATCATTTGGTTAAAGAGGTATCTGCCAGGTTTCTTCACTATATGGTTACTATTTTTCCTTTTATTAATAGATAATTCATGGGGAGATAGTTTGATGTTATATGAATATCCTATTCCTCATTCAATGTCTACTTGTTAATTTTAACATCCACTGGTCATTCTTGCCTAAATTATTATAATAATTATAAAATACTGATTTTTTAACTTTATCAATTCCTCTACAGGTATTAATTGGTGTACTACTATAATTTAAAATTTTCTAAAAATGGTCAATAGAGAAAATAACAAGTGGTATTCCATGTACTCAAAGCTGTTGAGGACTGACAAGGCATAAAGCCAGGCAAGAGCCATGGTCAGCAAGTCCCAAGCCTTGAGGTCAAGTGCTAGTTCTTACAAGAATACCTGAAACACATCTCTTAATCTTCCTGTGCCTTTGTTTCATCCCTGACAAAATGAAATAACTGCTCAAGTGCTTTTCAGAATTGTGATTCTACAAAATCTGCTAGAATTGATTCATTTCCA
>NW_022302043.1:0-4834 GCF_002776525.5 Piliocolobus tephrosceles | reverse complement strand
CCATTCTCCATTCAATCTTCCATCTTCCTAGATGACCATTTCAGACCTTGTCCTTTCTTCACAAACCTCCAAAATCTACACTCTTACCTGATGAGGTCAGCTCTTGCTTTATGAAAGAAATTCTAGCAGCCAAAATACCTTCTAGATGTTTCCACCACTATTACAACCTTGTAATAGTTTTTTATGACAATATATACATTTTTCCTGTTTCATTAGAAATAAATTATTCATGCTTCTATCCAAAGGCAACACCCTCAGTTCTACAATAGATTCTACTATCACCATTTTCCTAAAGTACCCCATTTCTTCAATTTTTACCTTTGCTTTATTTATTTTTAGTTGTGTGCATGATCTTTCACATCTATGTGAAAGATGTAGCTTTTTCTCTTATCTTAAAACAAATTAAAAAACTGCTGAGCTCACTGCTGATCCTGCCTCTCCCTCTGCTTTATATAAAAACCTGGTTTTGTTCTTTACAACACTCCTTACAACACTTCACTTCCCTCATTTATTGTAATGCTTCTTTTCATATTACCCCTTGAGCCCATTCCAAGCAAGCCTATTGCTCTTGTCACTGTAAAAGACTTCCAATACAAGGTCAGCAATGACTTCTTAATCACTGATTACAATAGTCAATTCTTAGTCTTCATCTTGCTTGATCTATCTGCAGTATTTGCCTTTCTCATCTTTAATACGCAATTTGTAACTTTTTCCATACTGTCACCACTCTCCTAAATGTCCTTGTATTCTCTTATCTTTGCCTTTGCTTCACTGTGTTCTCTCAATTCCTGCTCTAAAAACATTGGAATGCCCAAAAACTTAGTCCTTGGATTGCTTAAGTGTTTAAAATTTGACGTGTACACTAACCAAATATCATTTTGTCACGCATTTTTAAATGCAGTTTTTATACTAGAGATTTTTAAATTTATACCTTGTAGCTAGATTTAACACTGATTCAAAGACTTTTATAGTCAACTTTCTACTTGGTATGTATACTTAGTTTTCTAATACGCAACTCAAAACAATCATACCCCAAACTTAGCTCTCAGACTCTAACATGTCATCAATACCACCACTTCTTCTTACAATCTTTGCCATCTCAGTTTAAGACAACTGTGATCTTTGTTTTATAAACCTGTGAAATTGTATCTGTTACTTGCTTCTTTATAGAGGCCAAAATAGGCTTAGCACAAAATATATTCCTAGTGTGATAGATTTTTAAAATATACTCTTTAAAAGGATACTTAAGATGTCCTCTTAAATGTATTCGATTAACATTTTCTTTGTCCTAACACCAATATTAACACACCTATTTTTTGGACATCTGTCTGATATTCTTTTATTTCTTTGCTACCTCTATTAATGAGTCATTTTATTTTCTAAGATTAAATGTTTAATGCTCTTTTAAACAAAAGAAAAGAGCTATTTAAAACCCAGTTTGAAACTAAGCATTTAAATTGTTTTTAGATATTGATTTGTGATTACTGAGATGTTTAAATCATTTTTAACAACTTCTTTTATGTTTTCTACTTTCTCTGCTTTAAAAAATATTATTCTTGTCTTTTGATGAATTCATGCAGCTACATTTATATTTCTCTAATGGTTTGAAAGTCTGACATCTCATTAATATTTTTTAAATGGTTCCCCTTGAAATTTTAACATGTGTATTTAAGCTTTGCTACTTCTACGCAATGCCTTTGTTAATCATTTTCTTTATACTTTTCTAATGCAAATCAAGAATCTTAGCAATTATTTTGCTCTTCCTCCCACTCCCTGCCATCTTCTGTATCCGCACATTGAAAAGCCTACTCTACACTCAGATCAGCAATACATTAAATCCAAAATCAAAGGTCCTATTGTTTTCTTCAAAAGCTACCTTTATTTATGCCTAAGCATAAATTATACCGGTTTTATTGTTCTTCACTATTTCTTATACAATCTCTCTCTCAGACTTATTGCTCCTTTTTTCAAAATGTCTCCTCTAGTAATTCTTCCAGACAGGGGTGGACATTGGGAAACACTGTGTGTTTAGGCATGCTTTCAGTGTTTTTATCTTGTGCTCACAGTTGAAAGTTGGTTTGGTTAAATAAAGAGTTCTAGTGAAATAGTCATATCGCACATTTAGACAGATAATTCTTCAGAGTCTCGCACTTACTATTACTAATGAGAATCCAGATGTCTATCTGCTGTTATTCATTTCATAGTAGCCTCTACTTCCATCCCATCCCATAGAACTTCCAATGGAGTTATCCTTGGTGTTCTGAAATTTCTTTCTGATACGACAACGTATTGATCATTTTAAATTTACTTTCTTATTTTAGGTAGACAATACAAATCTAAGGACTTGTGCTTCCTTTTCAGAACCTTTAAAGGAACTTTTAAAAATTATGTGTTAACTATCTTCCTACCTACTCTCCCCACTCTGTTGTCACTTTTGTGTATAACAAGTACTGATGGTTGATGGAATTCGATGTCTTCTTTTGTGTATTAAATTTTATTTTCTCTCCTTGCCTTCCTCTCCCCTTCCCTGTCCCTCTTCTGTCTTATACACATACACACACATACTCACACACACTTGTGTGATGTATTGTAGGATTCATTGACCAATATCTCAGCTCGCTAATTGACTGAATTTAGCTGACTTCTTTTAACCTTATCTATTGATGTACCACCCAATATTCTTTTGATTTTTATTTTTCAACTTTCATATTTCTCATTTCAATGATGTGCATTTAGACTTTGATACCCATAATTGTATTAATATTTTCATAATATTTTAAAGTCTGCCCACATATGTTCTGGAAAACACAAAGTGATTGCACACTGTTTTGTCTTATTCTCTTATCTTCATTTATAATATCCAACTTATCCCATCATGTTATAAGTATTTTTTTAACTTCATATGATTTTTATATCTTGTATATTTTTCCTTTTTTAATACATTCTGCATCTCTGGAGCTCTGTCTTGTTTTGGTGTAGTATCAGTTTTCCAATGTCATTCAAGTAATTTGGGTACTGGAAGAATCTGTATTGGGTACAAATACACCGCAGTGCAAGAAACAGGGTTCAATAAATTCAAGATCTCATTTGTTCAAATAGGATTTAATGTTCCCTGCCAGTCATACATCGGCAGAAATAATATTTCCCAGAAATAACAAAGGGTCACAACACAAGTCAGAATCATCATCCTGGGAGAAATCATAGAGATTATCGTTGCCAAGGAAACTTTTTTGTTATACAATTACTTTTATTTATGTTAAACAAAACTTTGCCTTATCTAGATAGCATATGACTCAGTAATAGAAATTCCTGTACAAATTATAATGTGTGTAGTGATTTATATCACTGAAGCAACCGTTGTGAACTAAACAATTAGTACCAGATAATGAGTAATAATTTCAAATGAAGACAACCTAAACTCAACACTTCATTTTGATGGTGACAGTTCCGGAATGTCAAAGAGATACTAGACCCAGAAATGATCATTAAATTACCTACATTCACTCATTTGTATTGTAATTATTAAGGATTTACATGCAAGAAGAACTTAGAGCCCCCACAGTCAGAGATAATGAGTGTGCAATAATTATTTCGTGCCTACCAAATGACTAGACACAATCTCAATAGCCAGTTTAAATCTAATGGTTGAACTAATCAATCCCAAGTGAAGAAAAGAAAAAGTGTGAAAATTTTTAAATGGACTGTAAGAGTAAGACAAAAAAAAATTACCCATAGTAGCCTTATACAAGTATTGTAATTTCCATTCTAGGAAGTATTATGATTTTTTTAGTATTTCTTATAAAATAAAAAGAGAGTTAAGAGAATCCATTTTCAACTTTAGTTAGCAATGACCTTATCTTTGAACTCAAAGTCATTGAAAATATTATTGAGTATTGAGATTCACAGTTATTTATCAAATACAAATTCAATTGTATTCTATATGAAGTAACAACTTGTAGAAAGAAGCTTATGGCCTTGAGAATACAAGACATGGTGAAGATGTCACACAGAAAGAAAGTTAGTTCCTGTATCAAAAGTACAAAAGTGAAATTACAAAGTATTCCTGTGGTATTGACTGTCATCAAAGATGAAAACATATAAAAATAAATAGCAAATAAAGTGACACTAGAAACTCTTCACAATCGGAGTCTTCCCTTGAAGCTACATGTGGGTGAAATGTGAACCTTCACAATGAGGCTTCATTGTGAAGTGAAAGAAAGCTTCTAGAAATGCACACGTGTCCAGTATTATTTGCCTATAATTTTGAATTCCAATGTATGAGAAGTTTTTTTTTTTTTTTTTGCATAACCCACTTGGCAGACTAGCATGACCTAATCTAAGACAACCTAGAATCTTTATGTATATCAATCAGTGAATCAGATATTTCTTCTGTTGAAGAAATATCAGTGGCCCTGCCCTTCCTGTGAACTGTTAATCATATATTACGTATCTTCCTTTGAGAAATTTTGAAATCTGAACTATAACTTGTTCCAAGTGTTTTAAGAAGAGATAGTATGGCTCATGTCTGTAATCCCAGCACTTTGGGAGGCCAAGGCAGGCAGATCACCAGGTCAGGAAATCGAGACCATCCTGGCCAACATGGTGAAACCCTGTCTCTATTAAAAATACAAAAAAATTAGCTGGGCATGGTGGTACGCACCTTTAGTCTCAGCTACTGGGGATGCTGAAGCAGAAGAATTGTTTGAACCCAGGAGGCAGAGGTTGCAGTGAGCCAAGATTGCACCTCTGCACTCCAGCCAGGGGACAGAGTGAGACTTCGTCTCCGGAAAAAAAAAAAGGAATGGTAGATCAGTATTCGAGTAGTCAACAAGAA
>NW_022302042.1:0-1107 GCF_002776525.5 Piliocolobus tephrosceles | reverse complement strand
GTTATTGTTCATAAATTACAAATTGAACTTTATCATAGGTATGTATATAGAGGAAAAATATAGCATATATTGGGACAAAAAGTTTCAACAATTATTTGAAGATGGAAAGGGTCAGAAGTACCATCGAAAGATTCAGTCCCAGCCTTGGGCATGCATTTTGGGGCAATAGTCACAGAGGATACCCAGCTGCCAGCAGAGCTTCAGCAGCACTTTAAATTCAGGAATCTTCGCTTCAGTGTAGGCCAGAGTGAGCATCCAAACTTAAATTGTGGGCGTAAATAAATACACATCCATGGGAGTAGTTCAATTCATGTAACACACAAAGCAACTTATGGTCAAGAATCTAGGGCTAGACAAAATATTCTCCTATATTTCATGTCTGCGTAAAGGCCCTGCTGAGGAGAGCCCTCCCTAATCTGACATTAAGGGCTCCCCTGGCACAGCCACCAGCTCCACTCAGGAGCACAATCACGTGGAGCCTCCCTGTCAATAGCCTGTCTACAAACTGTGAGCACGTTGGCCCTTCTGTTGCTCTACACATAAATATAAATCCCAAATGAAGGATCCATAGAATTTTGAAGAAACCCTGCAACATGAAAAGCACTGATAATTAAAAGAAAAGAAAAAACTTTAAAAATAGGTGCAGGAAAATATATGCATTTTATGTATAGACAAGAACAGGATACTACGAAACAGAAAAGTTATGAAACCTGATGTTAAAATACATTTTCAAAATAAAACAAAAGATAAATGATACAGGAGAGTAAGGTAAAGAAATGTCTAGAGGATATGACAAAAGATGACACAGAAAATGAGGAAAGAAATTAGAAGCAAAGAGGATGCACCATATAGAAGTTTCAGAAGACTAGAAAAAAAATGATGGGGAAAAATTTATTCAATAATTAATTTAAGTAATTAATTTATGAAAATTTCTGATATCTGAAGGAATACATGGTCAAATTAAAGGCAAGATGCATAACAATAAAAAAAGTTCTATGGATAAATTTTAAATTGCAGAATGCTAAGGATAAAGGCCCTAAAATTCTCAAAAAAGAAAAAGAAAATAGTCATTTATGAAGATATGAAAAATTGAATGAGCTCAGCCTT
>NW_022302041.1:998-1274 GCF_002776525.5 Piliocolobus tephrosceles | reverse complement strand
AGAAAGTGAGAAGAAAAAAAAGAAAATATAATATATACGTGTATATATATATACATAACATTTATTTTGTACATACATATCTACATGGATATACGCTTATGAAAAGTATCAATACATATACGAAAGTACTTATTTTTTCACAAAATAAGATTTGAAAGTATATTATAAGTTCCCTTTTTTTTTTTAAACTGTTCAAATCATAATTTTGTTTAATGTAGACAAATATTATAGCAAAGAAAAGGAGATGAGAAAAAAAAAAAAAAAAAAAATATATAA
>NW_022302040.1:0-1120 GCF_002776525.5 Piliocolobus tephrosceles | reverse complement strand
AGAGTCCTGGGGAGGCAAAGGGGCAATCCTGAGGAAGAGGTTCAATAGGGAGGAAGGAGCCACCATTTTCTCTCCTGAGAAAAATCCTTCTCCCTAGGAAACCATAGGATTTTCCTTGGTCCCAGTGAGAGTTTTCCTGAGTGAAGAGAACAGAGAGAGCAAGGGACTGATATGTTATCTGTTTCCACCACCTGCAGTGATTCTGAAACCACGGGGGGCAGGAGAATTATCTTCAGAATCATGAGCAATCCAGATGCCATGGTTTCACACAAGACACGGGAGGTTCTTCTCTCTGGGGGGTAGGCACTGGTCATTGATATTTTTAAAGCTCACTCGCTGATTGCAAAGTGAACCAAATTAATAATCTAATGCAAGTTTTACTAATCTCACTTTACTTCACACACAATTCACACAAACACATTGTTAATATACACATTTTGATGCTTGGACAGGGTTGGACCCAAGATTCTGTACTTCTATGAAGCCCTGTGTTCTGTCCAGGTGTCATTTACTCTCAGGTGAGTACACTGGTCACTATAACTAACAAGAGATTGATCTGTGATTATTGGAAATGAAAAGACCTGTTGGTTATGTTTTATTGGGAAGATTCTATTAACATTTAAATACAGTTTAAAAACACAGATTTACAATGAAAAGTAACAAGCAAATATTAAAAGTGAAGGAGCTATTCCCCAAACTAGTTTCCACTGAGATACCACCAGAGAAAAACAACTCTCAGGACAGGGATACTGCTTCAAAGACACAGATTGCACAGCTGGATGGTTGAGCTAGAATTTCCCAAAATTCCATCCTTTACTCATGAGATGCAGTTTATTTAAGAACTTTCTAATTTGACTGTAGTTTCATACTCACACACATCAGTGTATTGTGTATTATTCCATTTATGATAAGTATAACTTTTTTGAAAATGAATTACGTACTGGTGAGAAAATTTTCACTTTAAATTAAACGTAAACTGACACCATAAAATTAGCAGCATCTGTTTGTCTGTTCCAAAAATTACCTCAGTTCTACCCAGGACACCTGAGGTTGCTTGAAAACAAATGCAAATAAACTTGGGGTAAAAAATAAGAACACCCTTCCAATGTTACAAATGCAT
>NW_022302038.1:0-1098 GCF_002776525.5 Piliocolobus tephrosceles | reverse complement strand
TAATTTAAAGTTGTTTGATTTTTAGACCTTTTAAATAGAACCTCTCTACTAAAAATACAGAAAAATGAGCCAGGCATGGTGGCAGGCGCCTGTAGTTCCAGCTACTCAGGAGGCTGAGGCAGGAGAATGGCGTGAACCCAGAAGCTGGAGCTTGCAGTGAGATCGCGCCACTGCACTCCAGCCTGGGCGACAGAGCGAGACTCTATCTCAAAAACAAACAAACAAACAAACAAACAAACAAACAAAGAATGTTAAAAAAAATTTAAATGGGGAGATCATACAGAAAGAGGGAGGGTAATCGGGTATAAGAGATTCTGGAAGATGAAGGAATTAAAATATTAAAGAACAGAGGGTGTTGTACACCATGGATTTCCTAGAATGAAAGCAAAACATGAAGATCATTCAAATAAAAATAGCAGGCCTGGTGTGGTGGTTCACGGCTGTAATCCCAGCACTATGTAAGGCCGAGGCAGGCGGATCACCTGAGGTCGGGAGTTCGAGACCAGCCTGACCAACATGGAGAAACTGTGTCTCTACTAAAAATACAAAATTAGCCAGGCGTGGTGGTGCAAGCCTGTAATCCCAGCTACTTAGGAAGGCTGAGGCAGGAGAATCACTTGAACCCAGGAGGTGGAGGTCATGGTGAGCCAAGATCATGCCATTGCACTCCAGCCTGGGCAACAAGAGCAAAACACCACCTTAAAAAAAAAAAAAAAAAAAAGGTAGAAGCTTAAGCAGATTGAAGAAAATTTCCAAAACTAATATTCAATTACAGAATAGGAATTTTCATGCTGCAATAAGAATCCGAATATATTTATCTGAACTAGAGAGATTAAAAAAAAAAAAATCACTGTACTTTTTAGTAACAACTGGAGGCAAAGCATTAAAGCTGAGGACAATGTTTTGAATTTCAGTGTATCATAAGTTATGAGTAATGGGCTTTTCCATGCTAACGCCTTCTTAAATTACTCTGGATATCTCAGATTTCTTAACCTTGAGCTACATAGCTTCTTTCTTCCTGGCATGTTAGCATGTAGAAGAGTTTTATCTCAGAGAGGTTCTATTTAAAAGGTCTAAAAATCAAACAACTTTAAATTA
>NW_022302037.1:0-1276 GCF_002776525.5 Piliocolobus tephrosceles | reverse complement strand
AGGGACTTGAGACAGGTGACCTGGTTAATAATCAAGTGTTTCCTAACCTACAGCATTTCCCTTGTGGTCCCAAGCACCCAAGCTTGGCACTCGAAGACAAGTGGCAGAATGCAAGATACATCAAATACAACATTTGAACATTATGGTTAAAAATGAATCCTCCTTTTTCTTTTTTAAATTCTATCTCTGTAGAGACTGTCAAAAATTGCCAATGCCCACTCTAATGCAAGTCATCACACCAGGGTATTGGGAAATGTTTTTAATGAGCAACAATCGCACCCTGGAGGAACCTCAGTAGCTACAATAGTGCCATTGCACAAAGCTTAAACTAACTTATTTTTATTATTCTTCTAGTGCTAATTTATTAAAATACAGATATTGTGTAAATAATTCAATTTCCTGCAATATGTCTTTTCTATTATTGCTTCTGGGACCATTTGATTCCTTCCATTTTCTTCTTATCACAAGCTAGTCTCTACTTATCTTGACCTATTTATTGTTACAAATAATGTTTTCCTGAAACAAATTAGGCCATCAGGCAGGTATTTTAAATAGTTTTTCTTTCCAATTCTATTTGGCAGGAAAGGTGCTCTATTGAACACTTCGAGAAATGTTCTTCTCTTGGGCTGCAGACTGTTTTATGAGCTTTGATCCAATTTTCTCAGTTTACTCATTCTTGAGCAGAATGCAATTTGGCCAAGCTTAGTATTAGAATATAGCAAGAGTTCTCAAGTTTCTCTCCTTGTGGATAAGTCAACCTCTCAGTTCACATGCTGGAGGATATGCTATAAGGTAGAATGCCTACCATATTCCCCCCCAAACAACAGAAGGCCTTAGAGAAATTTGGCTTCCTTTTAGGTGTACGACCCCATATTTTCACTCTGAATAGGAAATGACTCCATGAAAGTTTCATATGTTGAAAAAAATCTTTCATTGGTTTGTGTGTGTTAGAGACTCATGATTTATCAAGTTATACCTACTCTAAGCCTTGCATTAGAAGTTACTGTGAGAGGATTTGTCACTAATTCTCCTCCTCTGCCTCTCAGAGGTTGCCCAGGTACTACCAACACTGTCCATTTGGAGTAGGTGAAAATCCTTGATATCTAATTAGGAAATGACAAAGAGCTCTCAACTGCGTGTGCATATTGGAAACACCTAGGGATCGTTCAAAAATTATCAACATCCTACTTCTATCTCAAAGATATTGACATCAGTATTTTTTACAATGCTCCTCAAGTGGTTCATACAAAATACCCAAGACTGAGAACCACTAACC
>NW_022302036.1:0-1461 GCF_002776525.5 Piliocolobus tephrosceles | reverse complement strand
CCTCAGCTGCAAACAAGGACGCAGGGCCAGCTCCGTGGGGCTGGGGGGGGGGGGGGGGGCGGCAGAGGAAGAGCGAAAGCGCGGGAACCCGCGCATCTGAGGAAAGCTCAACATTTCACCTGTAGAGTTGGCTGCCCTGGCCCCAGAGTCCCTGAATCAATGATAATTAACATTTTTAAAATTTATTATTTTTTAAAAAAATTTAACCGAGAAGCCCCCTGAGCCAGAAGAGTAGCGTCTGAGACTCCCCATAATTAACATTCCTCACTCCTTAATTTTATCTCACACTCAACGAGTTGCTCAACCTCCTCTCCTCATCCGCCACATTCCCCACAAACCTTGAGCTGTCTTCTTTGCTCAGTCAGTTCCTCAGACTCAATCTTAGCACGGTACAGAACTTCGCCCACTGCCTTCTCTGGAAGCCTCAGGAACACAGCAGCTGCCCCGAGCGAGGTGCGCACACTGAGCGGGGAGCCCCGCAAGCAGTCGCGCTTGCGTACTGCGCCGGGGGCGGAGCCAGAGGCCCTGCACGTGGAAGCTCGAAGCCCGTAGGTGGGGCCCGCGCAGGAACTGACTCCTGAGAGCTTTTCCAGGTCCTGAAGCGATCTGTGTGTTCCGGGCATACTCCGTGTACACGTGGTAGGCCTTCAACAAAACGATCATTTCGTCAGGGCTTTCTAATTTAGTTCAACAGGAGTTAGAAGATCAAGGAAGACTTTATATATTGCTCAGCTAATGGCCAAATCCCTTAGCTAACAAGTACATCCAAGTTTCACGGATTTAAAACATGAAGATTTTTACCAGACTCATTCGGTCGGGGGCGGAGGCTCACGCCGGTGATCTCCGCATTTTGGGAGGCCAAGGTACGTTCAGGAGTTTGAGACCAGCTTGGATAACATAGTGTGACCTCCTCTGCAAATATATAAATAAATAAATAAATTCTTGCACTCAGAAAATTAATTCTACTTCATAGCACGGCTTATGGAAGCCTAATTCAGGGGCTCTATAGATTATAGAATCAAAGTCTTCCAGTCCAGTCACTCAGATTTAGTTTTACAATTGCAGGCCTGAGAGTCACTGCATCCTTCCATGGGTGAATCCTTTAGGGGTGAAGATGTTGGAGACAGGCAGCTTAAAAGATGCAGTATTCAGCCGGGCGCAGTGGCTCACGCCTGTAATCCCAGCACTTTGAAAGGCTGAGACAGGCGGATCACCTGAGGTCAAGGAGTTCCAGACCATCCTGACCAACATGGCGAATCCCAGTCTCTACTAAAAAATGCAAAAATTAGCCAGGCATGGTGGTATGCGCCGGTAGTACCAGCTACTTGGGAGGCTGAGGCGGGAGAATTGCTTGAATCATGGAGGCGGCGGTTGTAGTGAGCGGAGCTCATGCCACTGCACTCCAGCCTGGGCAACAGAGTGAGACTCTCTCTCTCTCTCTCTCTCTCTCTCTCTCTCTCT